>NW_024432352.1:0-46877 GCF_017639785.1 Mesocricetus auratus
CTCCTATGCCCCTCACTAATCCCCTATCTGCATCACCATCAACTCCTCAGGATTCATAAGGCCATCATCCTTGGAGTGTTCTAAGTCTGACTCATCATTGGGATATGTATCTAACCTAAGAGTGTAGCCCTTCATGGGGAAAGGGATCCCAAAGTCAATTCATGCTCTAGTGATAAATGCTGGCTTCACTGTCAGAAGAGCCATGGAATGACCAGGCCTGCTAATTGTCATCCACATTTAGGAGACCCGGTTGAGTTATGCTCATTCCCCACTTGCAAGTCTTTGGGCCATGAGCTCCCACTTTTTCATAACAGCTATTTCTGTGGGCTCCACCAGCCTGATATTGAACTTTTGGCTCATAACTCCTACCTATCTACAACTGGAATTTTAGCTTTACTCAGTCCTTAGCTGAGGATATCTGCTTCTCCTTCCATCAGCTACTACATGAAGGCTCTATGATGGCATTTAAGTTAGTCATCAAAATCAGTGTAGGTTAAGAGTATTTAAATTTGCCTCTACACTGTTGCTTTGATTCTTAGATGGGTTGATCTTTGTCAATACCTAGACATTTCCCTACTGCCATATATCTCTTTAAACCTAAAATGGATCCCTCTCTTAAGGTGTTTCTTTTGATGCTTTCCTCTATTTTACCCACTACTTAATCTTCTGATCCTTCATGTTCTTCTTCCTACTTCTCTTCTACATTCCTCCTTTTCCTATTTCTTCTCCTTTCCTCTGCTTGCTGAAAGTTATCAGGATATCTTATCCCTTTCTCCTTGTATGGGGGCACCATGAATACCATAATTTTTCCTACCTTTGATATAGGGGGGTTGTAGGCTCTGTATCAATTGCTATATGTGTGATATCCATATTAGTGAGTATATACCATGTTTGACTTCTGTTCTGTGTTACCTCAATCTGGAAATTTTCTTCTAATTCCATCCATTTGCTTGTCAATTTCAAGATTTCATTGTTTTGGTTTCACTGATTATTAATCAATTGTTTAATTGTATCATATTTTCTTACTCCCTTCTTCATTAAGAGGCATCTAGGTATTTACAGATTCTTGATATTACAAATAGTGCTGCAATGAACATAGTTGATCACATACATCAAATTTACATACTTTGCTAATATTCCTAAAAGTTGAATTCCTGGATCTTGCGGTAGACTGACAAAGTGCCATAATATCTGTGAATGTTATTGAAGAAATGTGTACTCCCACAAGTACTGGAGGAGTGTTCCCCTTTCTCCACATTATCTCTGGCCTCAAAAGCCATTGCTGTTTTTTGCCATTCTGAGTGTTGTGAGATTCTATCCCAGAGATGTTTTTATTTTCATTTTCCTGATGACTAAGTATGTTGAGCAATTTCTTAAGTATCTTTTAGACATTTTAGATTTTCCTATAGAAAACACTTAAGTTCCATTGAAAAAAAGACCTAAACAAAATCCAGCCAAAATGAAAGAGCCTCTTACAAGAGAAAGCCGAAGATAATCATGAATGAATTGTCACAGCAGTCCACCTCCTCAACATAACATCAGTAGCACAGATGCTGGGATCAACAATTATTAAAAGGGGCCACCGGAAATTTAGAAGTTTCTGCATGGCAAAGGACACACTCAAGAATACTAAATGACAGCCCACTGAATGCAAAGGTATGTTTACAAATACCACAGATAAAAGAGGGCGATTTTCAATATATACATAGTAATGAAGAAGCTTATGACCAAAACACCAGACAATTCAATTTGAAAATGGGATACAGAAATAAAAAGAATTCTCGATGGAATTTTACTCATTTGTATGTCTTTTTTATTTTGAAATATAAATTAGAAACAAGGTTGGTTCACATGTAAATCACACAGCCCTGTCCCTCTCCCTCCTCTCCTTCCACACACTCCCATTCCCATCAACCTCCTCATGCCCCCTTCCCCAATCCCCACTTCTTTCCCCAGGGAGGTAGATGCACTCTATGGGGGATATCCATAGACTGTCATTTCTTCCATGGCAGGGCCTAGTCCCTCCCCAATTTTTGAGGCTAAGAGAGAGCATCTCTTATTTTTGGAGGTGCACTAAAAGTCCATTTGTATGCCAGTGATAAATACTTATCTACTACCCAATTTCCCATTGATTGCCTAGGCCTGCTCACTGACACCTACATTCAGGGGGATTTGATCAATCCTATGCTTGGTTCCAAGTTGCCAGTCTGTGGTTCAAGATGTACTGCTTGTTCAGGTCAGCTGTTTCTGTGGGTTAAACAAGCACAGTCTTGACACCTATGCTCATTAGTCCTCCCTCTTTGTCACTGAGCTCCTTGAGTTCTGCTCAGTGTTTTGCTATGGGTGTCTGCCTTTTCTTCCATCAGACGTTGGTTGAAAGGTCTGTTCCTCACACTTTATGAATTTGGGCCTGTAGCCTAGCACTCCCCTGAACTATGCCTAAAATCCACATATGAGTGAGTATATACAATGTTTGTATATTTGTGACTGTGATACCTCAGTCAGGATGGTTTATTCTAATGTCATACAATTGCCTGAAATTTTGAAGTTTTCATTGTTTTGTTCTGTACCATATTTTCTTTCCATTCTTAAATTGAGGGACATCTAGGTTGCTTTCAAGTTCCGGCTATTTCAAATAATCCTGCTATGAAAATATTGGAACCGAATGGAATTGCTGGTTCTTTTGGTAGATTCCATTTCAGGATGAATCTCCATACTGATATTCAAATTAGCTGTAAAAGATGATACTCCCACTAACAGTGGAGGAATGTTTCCTTTCTCCAAAGCTCCTCCAGCAAAAACTGTCATTAGTGCTTTTGATTTTATCCATCCTGACAAGTTTAAGATGGTATTACAGACTTATTTGATTTACATTTCCCTGATGTCCAGGGATATTGAGCCTTTCAGCCATTTTAGACACCTCTATTGAGAATTCTCTATTTAGTTCTGTAGCACAATTTTAATCTGATCCTTTCGTGTTTTGGAGAGTTGCTTCTTGAGTTCTTTGTTAATTTTTGAGATCGGCCCTCTGTGAAATTTGGGGTTAGTGAATAACTTTTCCCATTCTGTGGGCTGCCTTTTCATCTTGTTGTCAGTGTCCTTTGCTTTACAGAAGCTTCTTAATTTAAGGAGGTCCAAAGAATTAATTGGTGACCTCAGTGTGTGTGTTACTGTGTTATGTTCAACAAGCAATCTCCTGTACATATTCATTCAATGGTACCTACCAAATTTTCTTCTAAGAGGTTCACTAAGGCTGGATTTATGTTGGTCTTTTATCCATTTGGACTTACCTAATGTTTGTGGTGATAAACCTGTGTGTATGTGCATTCTTCTACATGCCAGCATCCAGTAATACCAGCACCATTTGTTGAAAATCCTTTCTTTTTTCCATTATATATTTTTAGCTCCTTTGTCTAAGATCCATAGGCTATAGATAATCTCACCTTACCAACAGCCAGAAGAAAAAAGGGGTGGATATTCACATATTATTTCACCACCATCAACAAGTCCAAAACAATCAAGAATGAGCAATAAATGGCCACTATTATCGCTACATATTAATTAAATTAACACACCCATTCTTCTGCTGCATACAAGAAAAACACCTCAGACTCAAAGACAGCCTTTACCTCAAAATTAAGTATTGGCAAAATATTTTCCAATAAAATGCACAGAGGAAACTAGCAGAGGAAGAAATCCTAATATCTAACAAATTAGACTTTAAAATAAAATCAACCAAAAGAGATTTACTTCTTACAGAAGAGAAAATATACCAACCAAATCTTGGAGCAAGAACTTCACAGATTATTTTTAGTGAAATTGGGTACTCCTGTGTGATTTACTAGTTCCAGTTGATTGGAAATGACAAAGACTTTTAAAATAGGCCCATTTGGAGACTGACCTGCATTATATGCTGACATCAAAAGTTTTACAAATACACATACCTTTGAATAGTAAACTTCCCATGTACAATCTTGCTTCTCAGTTACTTCATGTTTCTTGGGTACATGATATGGGCAGAGACTTCTGCTCCAGCTGTCAGGCAACACTTATGATGTATCTCTCTGTCACAATCTAATACACCATTCATTTCTAAAACAACCACACCTATTCATGACGTCACAATATATCCAACTAGACCTAACCAGAAGCTACAAATTTCTATTTTTACTTCTGCTGTCTCAAAGGTATGTTCTATGTCTTCATTACAGGACACATGAAAGTAAATGCATCACTGTAACCTTCCAGTTTCTTGGTGGAGCCAAACCCCCACACACAAACACACTATAGTGTGCGGTGTAGTTTTCCAAATGGAGAATACCCTTATTTTTTGTGCTTTTCTGTGAAGGTTTGTGGCCTCCTTGTATTTCACCCCATATATTTTGGTATATTATGTTTTGGACATTTTAGCATCAGATAAGGCTGTCATACTGATAAAATTTTGTAAAAATGGAAGGAAATTCAGGCCTAAATAGGGATTTTTTTGTCCACATACTGAGGGAGTATTATAAACAAATAATTACAATTATACAAAAATCAAAGTTCATAAAAGAATTATGTGGCCACAACTTCAAGAGGCCAGAATAATCCAGAAAATTTAAGAGCCCAAGTAGCAGAGGATTTACAGATGCCAGAATCATCCAGGGACACTCTATGTGATTCTGAGTAGTTGGGAGTTCTTTGTTCTCTGCTGAGGATGTATGAAGAGGACACAGTTACACATTGAGTCATATAGACTCCTGCCTTGATAAAATTTGCTTTTCTGCTAAATGTGTGTACCAAAGGAACTGTGAGCCTATACTTTCTGATTTTCTAAGTAAGAAATTTCAGAATTCTTTATAACCACACGGAAACTACACTATTAACTGTGGTATATAGACTTTAAACCACCATATACTTTAATGTCAGGATACTCACCTCCAATTCATGCTGATCTCTAAGGTTGTACACAGGATATTGCCTTAGGTAGAGTGAAATATATAATGATAGCAAATATATTTCAGTTTCATGTGAATTATTGGAACCATGATAATGTTTCAAAAATTTCACAAAGTGTGTACAGTGACATATGCTTTGGCCACCAGACAGAGACTCATAAGCGTGCGTGTAGAAAACAAAACTGACACCCATACTCACATTTAATCCATTGTAAAAGCACCAAGATGTGATATTTTTTTCTCTATCCATAGTAGATTTGCTTGGGGTATACTTTATATATCACAAGAAGATTTTCCCTTCCATAAAAATGAGCCTAAAGAGGCATCTTGATTGCTTTTGATATCTTTGGTGAAATCCCATGAAAAAAGACCACCCTATCTGTGGCAGTACAGGTTATACATTCTCCCTTTATATACCTTATCTAGGAAGTCATTATATTTGTGAAAATGTACTTGATTCATGTTGACAAGGTTGGAGGTCTCAACAGATTTTTATTCATGTCAACTCTCTGAAGAAATTACTTGTCTCTATATTTTGAGACAACAGTCTTACATGTTCTCATATATATATATATATATATATATATATATATATATATATACCTAGAGAATGGTAATTTATCTGTTCTGATAATTGTAAAATAACCTGTGTTAACCCCAAATCCTTTGTAGTTTGTGTCTGTATGTGGCTTCTACAAGATAACCCAGGTTTCGTTCTTTCAATTGGGAAAGCTTTAATAGTAGATATGGTATCCTACATGTACAACACACAAGCATGACATTGGAATACTTTCTGAATCTTTTGATATGTAGATGGATTTCTGCCCCCATAGAGATTTCCTTTCTTTATCAAGTGCTACTTTAAAATATAAGTTGTTCATGTGCTACCTATCATTCTACTTCTAATCAGAGTATCTTAAATGCAGAGTGTAAAACAATGGAAGCCAGACTTTCTAAATTTTGAACCTGATAAATTTTGAGTGGGATTTTAGACATATTGGAGGGAAATTTCATCAGAATTTTCATGATTGAATTATTTCATGATATATATATATATATATATATATATATGCTTGTTAGATAAGTCACAAAGCCAATGGAACTTGTTAAAGGAAGCTTTTTTTTCAAGTGTTTAAACAACCTTCCATTACATCATGGAAATTTCTCTTGATAAAGTTCTCTTTATGAAATTACACTTCTTAATAACTACCGGAGAGTTGAAGAATGCTCACAGCATACATGGATCCCAGCCCGACAGGATTTAACCCCCCCCAGAGAATGCCTGTTTCCATGTCCCAGTCTCCACCCATTGAACAGGGGAGGTGAGGAAATCCTAACTTCTAATGGCCTGAGCAGAACCACCGGAGACCTGAAGACTGTACACACCAGCAAGACTCCAACATTCCCATGTGAACGAGGCAGAAGAGAACGACCTTAAAACCACTTTCATGAAAATGATAGAGGCCCTAAAAGAGGATATAGGAAAATCCCTCAAAGAATCAAAGAAATGGAAGAAAAACAAACCAAAATATGCAAGAATTGGAAGAAAAAACAAACCAAAAGGCAAGAATTGGAAGAAGAAACATAACAAAAAAGGCAGGAAATGGAAGAAGAAGCGAAGCAAAAAATGCAAGAAATGGTAGAAAAAACAAAGCAAAAAATTAAAAAAATGGAAGAAGAAACAAACCAAAAAAGGAAGGAAATGGAAGAAGAAATAAAGCAAAAAATGCAAGAAATGGAACAAAAAGCAAACCAAAAAATGCAAGAAATGGCAAAAAGAACAAACCAAAAACTTCATAAAAGGCAACAAATGGACAGCAATATAAATCAAAATTTCAAGAAGCTATGCAAACACTGCAAGGGTTGAAAACTGAAATAGAGACTATAAAATTAAAAAAACAATCTGAAGAAAGGCAAAAAATAGAAAAGCTGGGCAAACAGTCAGGTACTACCGATACAAGCATTACCTACAGAATAGTAGAGATGGAAGAGAGAATCTCAAGTGTTGAAGATACACTAGGAGAAATGGATTCATCAACCAAAGAAAACCTTAAGTCTAACAAATCCTTAACACAAAGCATCCAGGAAATATGGGACACCATGAAAAGACCAAACCTAAGAATAATAGGTATAGAAGAAGGAGAAGAAATCCACCTCAAAGGGGCAGAAAACATATTCAACAAAATCATACAAGAAAACTTTCCCAAACTTAAGAAAGACATGCCAATGAAGGTACAAGAAGCCTACAGAACACCAAAAAGCGTGAACCACACAAAAAACAATTCCCTCCACACATAATAATCAAGACCACAAACATATAGAATAAAGAAAGAATATTAAGAGCAGCTAAGGAAAAAGGTCAAGTAACATATAAAGGGAGACCTATCAGAATTACACTTGACTTCTCCATGGAAACTATGAAAGCCAGAAGGTCCTGGATAGATATTCTACCTACATTAAGAGACCATGGATGCCAGCCCAGACTACTATACCCGGCAAAGCTCTCAATCAATATAGACGGAGAAAACAAGATATTCCATGACAAAACTAGATTCAAGAAGTACATATCCACTAACCCAGCCCTACAGAAAATTTTGGAAGGAAAACTCCAACCCAAGGAAGCTAACTACAACCAGAAAAACATAGGCATTAGAGAATCCCTCTCTACCAACAGCCAAAGGAACAAAGGGGTGGACTTTCACACATAATTCCACCAACAACAGCCATTGCAAATCGAAGAAGGATGAGCAATCAATGGTCATTAATATCCCTCAATATTAATGACATTAATGCAACCATAAAAAGAGACAAACTAGCACATTGGATTCGAAGACAGAACCCTTCCATCTGCTGCATACAAGAAACACACCTCACCATCAAAGACACACATTACCTGAGAGTTAAAGGTTGGGAAAAAATTTTTCAATCAAATGGACCCAAGAAACAAGCAGGGGTAGCAATCCTAATATCTAACAAACTAGACTTTAAAATAAAATCAATCAAAAGAGATGAAGGAGGTCATTACATACTCATCACAGGTGAAACCCACCATGTTGAAGTGTCTATCCTGAACATCTATGCACCAAATGCAAAGGCATCCACTTTCGTAAAAGAAACTTTATTAAAACTTAAATCTCATCTAAAGCCCCACACAGTTATAGTGGGAGATTTCAACACACCACTCTCACCACTAGACAGGAATACCAGACAGAAACTCAACAAAGAAGCAAAGGGTCTAATAGAAGTAATGACCCAACTGGGATTAACAGACATCTATAGAACATTTCATCCACATAAAAAAGAATATACCTTCTTCTCAGCACCACATGGAACCTTCTCAAAAATCAACCTCATACTTGGCAACATATCAAACCTCAGCAGCTACAAAAAATTGGAATAACTCCATGCATCTTATCAGACCACCATGCTTTAAAATTAGAATTCAACAACACAAATTGCAGACAACCTACAAACTCATGGAAATTGAATAATGCTCAACTGCACCATCCCTGGGTCAAAGAGGAAATAAAAAAAGAAATTAAAGATTTCCTCGAATTCAATGAGAATGAAGACACAACATACCCAAACATATGGGACACTCTGAAAGCAGTGGTACGGGGGAAGTTCATAGCACTAAGTGCTCACACGAAGAAACTGGATAATATTTACACGAGAGAATTAACAGCATGACTGAAAGCTCTAGAACACAAAGAAGCAAATTGATCCAAGTGGAGAAGACACCAGGAAATAATCAAATTGAGGGCTGACATCAATACAACAGAGACTAGGAAAACATTACGAAAATCAATATAATGAATAGTCGGTTCTTTGGGAAAATCAACAAGATAGACAATGATTTATCCAAACTTACCAGACAACCGAGTGTGAACATGCAAATAAACAATATCATAAATGAAACGTGGGACATAACAGTGGACATTGAAGAAATCCAGAGAATCATAAGTTCATATTTTGAAAATCTGTAGTCCACATGATTTGAAAACCAAAAGGAAATGGACAATTTTCTGGATAAAATTGTCTTGCAAAAATTAAAACAGGAACAGATGAGGAACTTAAATACACCTATAAACTCTAAGGAAATAGAAGCAGTCATCAAAAGTCTCCCAACTAAAAAAATGCCAGGGCCAGATGGCTTCAGTGGAGAATTCTACAACCAATTCACAGAAGAGATTATACAAATTCTTCTCAAAGTATTCTTTGCCAAACTTGTTCTATGAGGCTTGAATAACCTTGATACCCAAGTCAAAAAAGACACAAATATGATAGAGAAATTCACACCACTATTACTCATGAACATTGATACAAAAGTACTCAATAAAATGCTGGCATATCAGACCCTAGAACATATCAGAAAACCCATCCACCATGATCCAGTAAGCTTCATCCCAGTCATTCATGGTTTGTTCAACATATGTCAATCCATCAATGTAATCCACCATATAAACAAGCGGAGAAACAAAAATCACATCATCATCTCAATGGATGATGAAAAATCTTTGACTAATTCCAACACCATTTCATGATAAAGGTCTAGGATAGATCTGGGATAAGAGGATCATACCTTAATATAATAAAAGCTATATACAGCAAACCAACTGCCAACATCAAACTGAAAGGAGAGAAACACTATGAAATTCCTCTACGATCAGGAACAAGAGAAGCTGTCCACTCATTCCATACCTCTTCACTATTGCACTTGAAGTGACCAAGTTACCAGGAGCCTGCAGAGAGAACTGGTACACTTCTGCCCACACTAGGGGCAGAGGACACAGGTGTACACCAGGTCCCCATCTTAGACTAGATTTCCTCCCGCTCACCCTGTCTCAGATCCACTGGCTTAGGGACTGCACCGAGGTTGACTCCCCCTCTGGACAGAAGACCAAGTGACCAGGAGCAAGAGAGAGAGCTTGCCAATTTCCACCCACACTCAGGCTAGGGGTCAGGGACCAGAGCACAGAGAGTATTGGATCTGCTTTCCCACACTGAAAGGGAACCCTGGTCTCCTACCAACCAGGAGATGAAGAGACTCTTTCTATAACCACTGGAAGAAGTGAGTGATGGGGAAAAGGCAGAATAAGAACCCAATCAGCCACTGAAAAACAAATACACCATCACCAGAGTCTACAGATTCTACACAAAATAATACCTAAACACCCCAATGCAGATAAAGCACAAGAAAATGACCTTTAATACACCTTCATGAAAAAGAAAGAAAACTCATCCAACATGATCAAGTAGTCTTCATCCCAGGAATGTAGGGATGGTTTAACATTAGAAAATCTATAGTCCTGAAAACAGCTTGGTATTTGCACAAAACTTGATAAGCAGATGAATGGAACCGAATTGAAGACCCTGATTTTAACACACACACACACCTATGAACACTTGATTTTTGACAAAGGAGCCAAAATTATCTAATAGAAAAAAGAAAGCATTTTCAAGAAATGATGCTTGCATGACTGGATATTGGCATGTAGAAGACTGCAAGTAGATCCATGTCTATTGCCTTGCACAAAACTTAAGTCCAAATGGAACAAAGACCTCAACATAAATCCAACCACACTGAAACTCTTAGAAGACAAAGTGGGAGATACTCTTGAATGAATTGGTACAGGAGACTGCTTCCTGAACATAACACCTGTAAAACAGACACTGAGATCAACAATGAACAAAAGGGAACTCCTGAAACTAAGAAGCTTCTGTAAGGCAAAGGATACAGCCAACAAGACAAAAAGGCAGTCCACAGAACGGTAAAAGATGTTCACTAAGCCCATATCTGACACAGGAATGAACTCAAAAACTTACAAAGAACTCAAGAAGCAAGACCCCAAAAATTCCAATGATCCAATTAAAAAGTGCCATACAGAAATAAATAGAGAATTCTCAATAGGGGAGTCTAAAATGACTGAAACATGCTTGAGAAAGTGTACAATATCCTTAGCCATCAGGGAAATGCAAATCAAAACAACTCTGAGATACCATCTCACTCCTGTCAGAATGGCTAAAAAAAAAACGAAGAAAAGTTATGCTGGGGAGGATGTAGAGAAAGGGGAATACACCTCCATTGCTTGTGGGAGTGCCAACTCATAGACCCACTTTGGAAATCAGTATGAACAGTTGTATGGAAAATGGGAATCAAACTACCAGACCCAGAAATTCCACTCTTAGGCATATATCCAAAAGATGCAAATTCATACAACAAGGACATCTGACACACTATGTTCATAGAAGCATTATTTTTAATAGCCAGAACATGGAAGCAACCTAGATGCCCCACTACTGAAGAGTGGATAGAGAAAATGTAGTACTTTAGACAATGGAATACAATTCACCTAAAAAAACCAAAGGAATCGTGAAATTCGCAAGATAAGTGGATGGCACTAGAAGAAACCGTCCTGAGTGAGGCTTCTAGTCACAAAAAGAAAAACATGTTATGTTCTCACTCATCTATGGATTTTAGATATTGATCAGCACAGTGACAGTCTGAACTTCCACTGACAGAGAGTCTGGGAATCAGGAGAGAACATAAGAGAGATATGCATGGTACCCCAGAGAAGAGGAATGAGGCAAGATCTCTTGAAATGTTTGGAAACTTGGTGAGAGGTGTGGGGGAGTGGGAGCTGGGAAGAAGAGATGAGGAGAAGAGGAAGAGAGAGTAGGTGATGGGGGAACAGGACGGTTGATGGTGGGTAGGATAGTTGGAGAACAGGATGAGAAACACCATAATAGAGGGAGTCAAAAGTTAGAAGACAGATCTGACACCAGTGAGACCTCTAGTGATCTAAAGGGATGACACGAACTGGAAAGCTAAGCAATAGTGGAAAGACCACCTTAAATGCCCATTCCTGATAATGAACTTGACATCTACCGTATACGCCATCCTAGAACCTTCATCTAGTGCCTGATAGAAACAGAGGCAGACACCCACAGTTAAACACTGGACTGAACCCATGGAAGCCAATGACACAGGGAGAGAGGAGCGATGAGTTTATTGGCAAAGAATGGGCTGGCAAAACCAGCAGAGACAGCTGATCTGAACAATGGGGAGCTCTTGGACCCCAGACTGACAGGTGGGAAGCCAGTATGGGAATGACCCAGACCCCCTGAGTATGAGAGACAGTAAAGAAGCCTGGGCAAACTATGGAGCCCTGGGCAGCAGATCAGTGTTTATACCTGGTATACAAATGTACTCCATGTGTCCATAACACAAAGAGGGATTCTCTCTCAGCCTGGACATTTACGGGAGTGCATGGACCCTGCGTTGATGGAAGTGACAGACTCTGGATATCCCCTATGTGGAAGGAAGTAGAGATAGGGTGCGAGGCTGTGGGAGATGGTAGCAGGTGAAGGAAGAGGGGAGGGAGATGGAACAAGGATCGACATGTGAAGAAAGCTATTTAAAATTAAAATAATAAAATAGTTTAAAAAATAGAAAAATTGTATTCCACAAAATTCGAAAATTTAAAGGAAATTGATGACTTCCTGGATAGTTATCATCTGCCAAAATTAAATCAAGAACAGATAAGCAATTTAAATAGAACTGTAACACCTAAGAAAATAGAAGCAATCATCAAAATTCTCCCCAAAAAACAAGCCCAGAGCCAGATGGCTTCAGTGCAGAATTTTACCAGAAATTCAAAGAACAGCTTATACCAATTCTCCTCAAATTATTCCATGCAATAAAAGCATAAGGGACTTTGCCAAACAGTATTTACGAGGCTTCAGTAACATTGATAACCAAGCCATGAAAAAATACAAGTAAGAAAGAGCACTTAGACCAATTTCCCTCATGAACATTGATGCAAAATTACTCAACAAATACTGGCAAATAGGATCCAAGAATACATCAGAAAACTCATCAACCATGACCCAGTAGAATTGATTACAGGGATGCAGGGATGTAGCGACGGTTCAATATATGAAAATCTGTCAATGTCATCCACCATATAAGCAAGCTGAGGAAAATAAAATTACATGATCATCTCACTAGATGCTGAAACAGCCATTGACAAAATATAATACCCCTTCGTGATAAACATCCTGGAGAGATCTGGGATAACAGGAACATACCCAATCATAATAAAAGCTATATACAGCAAACCAACAGCCATCATCAAACTAAATGGACAGAAACTCAAGGTTATTCCACTACAATCCGCAACAAGACAAGGCTGTTGCCTGTCCCCATACCTCTTCAATATTATACTCGATGTTCTAGCTAGAGCAATAAGCCAACAAAAGGAGATCAAGGGGATACAAATTGGAGAGGAAGCGGTCAAACTTTCACTATTTGCAGATGATATGATAGTTTATATAAGAGACCCAAAGAAGTCTACCAGGGAACTCTTACAGCTGACTAACACCTTCAGTAAGTGGCAGGATACATTATCAACTGAATAAAAATCAGTACCCGTACCATATACAGAAGATATGAGGGCTGAGAAATAAATCAGAGAAACATCACATTTTACAATAGCCACACACAAGATAATATACCTTAGGGTAACGCTAAACAAACAAGTGAAAGACCTGTATCGCAAGAACTTTGAATCTTTAAAGAAAGAAATTAAAGAATACACCAGAAAATGAAAACATCTCTCATGCTCTTTGATAGGTGGGAACAATGTAGTAGAAGTGGAAACCCTGCCAAAAGCAATCTACAGATTCAATGCAATCCCCATCAAAATCAAAGCACAATTCTTCAAAGACCTCGAAAGAACAAGTCGCAACTTTATATGGCAAAACAAAAGAAACAGGATAGTCAAGACAACACTGCTCAACAAAGCAACATATAGAGACATCACCATTCCTGACTTCAAGCTATATTATAGAGCTATAATCCTGAAAATAGCTTTGTATTGGCACAAAATTAGACAGGTAGACCAATGGAATCGAATTGAACACTCTGAGATTGATCAACAAACCTATGAACAGCTTATTTTCGACAAAGAAGCTAGAATTTTATGATGTAAAAAGATAGCATCTTCAACAAATGGTGCTGGCATAACTGGATTTTGGCATGTAGAAGACTGCAGATAGATTCATGTTTATCGCTATGCAGAAAACTTAAGTCCAAATGGATAAAAGACCTCAACATAAATCCAGCCACACTGACCCTCTTAGAAGAGACATTGGGTGGTACCCTTGAACGAATTGGTACAGGAGACAGCTTCCTGAACATAACACCAGTAGCACACAGAGTGAGATCCAAAATTAATAAATGGGACCTCCTGAAATTGAGAAGCTTCTGTAAGGCAAACGACACAGTCAGCAAGACAAAAAGGCAGCCCACAGAATGGGAAAAAATATTCACTAATCCCACATCTGACAGTGGGTTGATCTCCAAAATTTACAAAGAACTCAAGAAGCAAGTCTCCAAAACACCAAAGGATCCTATTAAAAAGTGGGCTGCAGAACTAAATAGAGAATTTTCAATAAAGGAGTCTAAAATGGCTGAGAGGCACTTGCGAAAGTGCTCAACATCCTTAGCCATCCGGGAAATGCAAATCAAAACAACTCTGAGATACCATCTCACTCCTGTCAGAATGGCTAACATCAAAAACACCAACGACAATTTTTGCTGGATAGGATGTGGTGAAAGGGGAACACTCCTCCATTGCTGGTGGGAGTGCCAACTGGTTCAGCCACTTTGGAAATCAATATGGAGATTCCTAAGAAAAATGGGAATAAACCTACCACAAGACCCAGCAACTCCACTCTTAGGCATATATCCAAACGATGCCCATTCATACAACAAGGATGTCTTTTCCACTATGTTCATAGCAGCATTATTTGTAATAGCCAGAACTTGGAAGCAACCTAGATGTCCCTCACCCGAAGAGTGGATAGAGAAAATGTGGTACATTTACACAATGGAGTACTATTCAGCAGAAAAAAAAACAATGGAATCCTGAGATTTGCAGGCAAATGGATGACACTAGAAGAAACCATCCTGAGTGAGGTAACACAATCACAAAAAGAGAAACATGACATGTACTCTCTCATATATGGATTTAGACATAGATCTGGAGGAGTGCCAGCCTACAATCCCATGGCCAGTGAGTCTGGGAAACATAAACTTCATTCAGTGACTGATGGAAGAAGAGGCACAGTCTCATGGCTAAGCACTGAACTGAACTCAAGAAAGCCAGTAACAGAGAGGGAGGACAGATGACCAAAGGGATTAAGACTGGGCTGGTTTACACCCCAGAAACACTTGACCTGACAAAGGTTAACTCTTGAATCCCAGGCATTAGCCTGGGAATCCAGCATGGGACTGATCAAGAACCTCTGAATGTGGGTGTCAGTGAAGAGGCCTAGGTAATCTATTGAGCCTTGGGGAGTAGATCAATACTCATTCCGAGTATACCCACGAACTTTGGACTCCCATCCAACTATGTGAGGTACACTCTGACCCTGAACTCTTGGGGGAGAGTCTAGACCCTGCCCTTTATGAAATGACAGACTATGGACACCCCAATAGAGGGCCTGACCATCCCTGGGGAAATGAGGGGATAATGGGGACTTGGGGGGAGGGCACAGGAGGAGGGGAGGGTAATGGAGAGGGACCTGGAACTGACTTGTGAAGCATCCTTGTTTCTTATCTAAATTTAAACTGAAAAATAAATAAAAAATTAATAAATAAAAATAATTGAGAACATTAAGCTTCAAATTGAAATCAGCCAAATGAGATGAAGAGGAGCATTTCATATTTATCAGAGGAAAAATTATAAAGAAGAAGCTAAATTCTGAACGTCTATGCCCCAAATACAAAGGCACCCACATAGGTAATGAAACAATACTAAATCTTAAATCACACATATTACCTCATACACTTATACTAGGAGACTTTAACACTCCACTCTCACCACTATGTAGGATAACAGACAGAAACTTAACAGAGAAACAAAAGAGCAAACAAAGATTATAACCCAACTGGAATTAAAGGCATGTATAGGACATTCCATTCAAACAAAAAATAATATACCTTCTTCTCAGCTCCATGTGGATCATTCTCTAAAGTAGGCCACATATTTGCTAATACAGAAAAACTCCAATTATGTAAAAAAATGGAATAGCCCCTGTATCTTATAAGACCACCATGCATTTAATGTTGAATTCAACAACAGCACAAATGTCAGAAACCATACAAACTCATGAAAACTGAACAGTGATCAATTGTACCATACAAGACTTCCTAGAATATAATGAGAATGAAGACACAGCATACCCCAAAATGTGGGACACTTTGAAAGCATAATTAAGTGGAAAGATTATAGCAATAAGTGCACAAATGAAGAAACTGGAGAATAGTCACAATAGAGAATGAACAGCCAAATTTTAAGTCATAGAATAAAACCAAACTCACCCCAGAGGAGAAGACGCCAGAAAATAGTCATATTGAGGTTTGAAATCATTAAAGTAGAAACTAGGAAAACAACAGAAAGAATCAATGCAACAAATAGCTGCTTCCTTGAGAAAATCAACAAGATCGAGAAACCATTATAAAACTAACCAAGGGGAGCATCAGGTAAACAGGCCAGCTTCCCGGCCTGTGTTCCAGAGCCAGCAGATCGCCTGGGAACTGCACAGAGCTCCCAATCCCGGCAGGAGCCAAGCACCCCAGACTCCAGATCTTCTCTCCCACCAACGAGTCCAGGAAACTAGAGAAGGCTGGGAGCACAGGGAAGTAGCTGTCCCTCTGGCATCATCAGGTAAACAGGCCGGCTTCCTGGCCTGTGTTCCAGAGCCTGCAGATCGCCTGGGAACTGCACAGAGCTCCCAATCCCGGCGGGAGCCAAGAACCCCAGACTCCAGATCTTCTCTCCCACCAACGAGTCCAGGAAACTAGAGAAGGCTGGGAGCACAGGGAAGTAGCTGTCCCTCTGGCATCATCAGGTAAACAGGCCGGCTTCCTGGCCTGTGTTCCAGAGCCTGCAGATCGCCTGGGAACTGCACAGAGCTCCCAATCCCGGCGGGAGCCAAGCACCCCAGACTCCAGATCTTCTCTCCCACCAACGAGTCCAGGAAACTAGAGAAGGCTGGGAGCACAGGGAAGTAGCTGTCCCTCTGGCATCATCAGGTAAACAGGCCAGCTTCCCGGCCTGTGTTCCAGAGCCTGCAGATCGCCTGGGAACTGCACAGAGCTCCCAATCCCGGCAGGAGCCAAGCACCCCAGACTCCAGATCTTCTCTCCCACCAACGAGACTAGGAAACGAGAGGAGGCTGGGAGTACAGGGAAGTAGCTGTCCCTCTGGCAGCATCAGGTAAACAGGCCAGCTTCCCGGCCTGTGTTCCAGAGCCTGCAGATCGCCTGGGAACTGCACAGAGCTCCCAATCCTGGCGGGAGCCAAGCACCCCAGACTCCAGATCTTCTCTCCCACCAAAGAGACCAGGAAACTACAGGAGCCAGGGAGACCAGGGGAGTAGCTGTTCCGGATCAGGTACAACAGGACCCAGCATAGGGTCCAGGGGACCAGGTAGGAGGCTAAGCGCCCCAGATTCCTGTTCTTCTTCTCTACCCACGGACCAGCATTTGGACAAGGTATAGAAGAACCACCAGATTACTGGACTTACTAGCACCCACCAAAAGGGAACTCTGGTCCCCAGACCAGGAAGGGGCTCTTTCTGCACCCACTAGAAGAAGAGATGGGAAAGAGACAATACAAAAACACAGTCAGCAACAGAAAAACAAATATGACACCGCCAGATTCTAGAGACTCCACACCAGCAAGATCCCAATATTCCAACGCGAAGGAAGCAGAAGAGAACGACCTTAAAAGCACTTTCATGAAAATGATAGAGGCCCTAAAAGAGGATATTGGAAAATCCCTCAAAGAAATGGAAGAAAAAACAAACCAAAAAATGCAAGAAATGGAAGAAAAAACAAACCAAAAAATGCAAGAATTGGAAGAAAAATCAAAACAAAAAATGCAAGAAATGGAAGAAAAAGCAAAGCAAAAAATGCAAGAATTAGAAGAAGAAACATACCAAAAAAGGCAGGAAATGGAAGAAGAAACAAAGCAAAAAATGCAAGAAATGGTAGAAAAAACAAAGCAAAAAATGGAAAAAATGGAGGAAGAAACAAACCAAAAAAGGCAGGAAATGGAAGAAGAAACAAAGCACAAAATCCAAGAAATGGAACAAAAAGCAAACCAAAAAATGCAAGAAATGGAAGAAAGAACAAACCAAAAAATTCATAAAAGGCAACAAACGGACGAACAGATAAACAGAAAATTGCAAGAAGCAATGCAAACGCTGCAAGGGTTGAAAACTGAAATAGAGACACTAAAAAAAACACAATCTGAAGAAAGGCAGAAAATAGAAAAGCTGGACAAACAGCCAGGCACTACCAATACAAGCATTACCAACAGAATAGAAGAGATGGAAGAGAGAATCTCAAGTGTTGAAGATACATTAGGAGAAATGGATTTATCAACCAAAGAAAACCTTAAATCCAACAAATCCTTAACACAAAACATCCAGGAATTATGGGACACCATGAAAAGACCAAACCTAAGAATAATAGGTATAGAAGAAGGAGAAGAAATCCACCTCAAAGGGGCAGAAGGCATATTCAACAAAATCATAGAAGAAAACTTTCCCAACCTTAAGAAAGACATGCCAATGAAGGTACAAGAAGCCTACAGAACACCAAATAGAGTGGACCACAAAAAAATCCCCTCGCCACATAATAATCAAGACCCCAAACATACAGAATAAAGAAAGAATATTAAGAGCAGCTAAGGAAAAAGGTCAAGTAACATATAAAGGCAGACCTATCAGAATTACACCTGATTTCTCCATGGAAACTCTGAAAGCCAGAAGGTCCTGGATAGATATTCTACCTACACTAAGAGACCATGGATGCCAGCCCAGACTACTATACCCGGCAAAGCTCTCAATCACTATAGACGGAGAAAACAAGATATTCCATGACAAAATTAGATGCAACCTATATGTGTCCACTAACCCAGCCCTACAGAAAATTTTGGAAGGAAAACTCCAACCCAAGGAAGCTAACTACAACCAGAAAAACATAAGCATTAGAGAATCCCTCTCTACCAACAGCCAAAAGAACAAAGGGGTGAAATTCCACCCATAATTCCACCAACAACAACCATCGCAAATCGAAGAAGGATGAGCAATCAATGGTCATTAATATCCCTCAATATTAACGGCCTTAACTCACCCATAAAAAGACACAGACTAGCAGAATGGATTTGAAGACAGAACCCTTCCTTCTGCTGCATACAAGAAACACACCTCAACCTCAAAGACAGACATTACCTGAGAGTTAAAGGTTGGGAAAAATTTTTCAATCAAATGGACCCAAGAAACAAGCAGGGGTAGCAATCCTAATATCTAACAAACTAGACTTTAAAATAAAATCAATCAAAAGAGATGAAGGAGGTCATTACATACTCATCACAGGTGAAACCCACCAAGATGAAGTGTCTATCCTGAACATCTATGCCCCCAATACAAAGGCATCCACATTCGTTAAAGAAACATTATTAGAACTTAAATCTCATCTAAAGCCCCACACAGTTATAGTGGGAGATTTCAACACCCCACTCTCACCACTAGACAGGAATACCAGACAGAAACAAAAAAAAGCAAAGGGTCTAATAGAAGTAATGATCCAACTGGGATTAACAGATATCTATAGAACATTTCATCCATATAAAAAAGAATATACCGTCTTCTCACCACCACATGGAACCTTCTCAAAAATCGACCACATACTTGGCAACATATCAAACCTCAGCAGCTACAAAAAATTGGAATAACTCCATGCATCTTATCAGACCACCATGCCTTAAAACTAGAATTCAACAACAACACAAATTGCAGAAAACCTACAAACTCATGGAAATTGAATAATGCTCAACTGCACCATCCCTGGGTCAAAGAGGAAATAAAAAAAGAAATTAAAGACTTCCTCGAATTCAATGAGAATGAAGACACGACATACCCAAACCTATGGGACACTTTGAAAGCAGTGCTACGGGGGAAGTTCATAGCACTAAGTGCTCACATGAAGAAACAGGAAAACAGTTATACCAGAGAATTAACATCCCAGCTAAAAGCTCTAGAACACAAAGAAGCAAACTCCCCCAGGAGGAGTAGACGCCAGGAAATAATCAAATTGAGGGCTGAAATCAACAAAGTAGAAACCAGGAAAACAATACAAAGAATCAATGCAACGAAGAGTTGGTTCTTTGAGAAAATCAACAAGATAGACAAACCTTTGTCCAAACTTACCAAACAGCAGAGAGTGAACACGCAAATTAACAAAATCAGAAATGAAAAGGGGGACATAACAACAGACTCTGAGGAAATCCAGAGAATCATTAGGTCATACTTTGAAAACCTGTACTCCACATAATTCGAAAATTTAAAGGAAATGGATGACTTCCTGGACAGCTATCATTTGCCAAAACTAAATCAAGAACAGATAAGCAATTTAAATAGACCTATAACCCCTATGGAAATAGAAGCTGTCATCAAAAGTCTCCCAACCAAAAAAAGTCCAGGTCCAGATGGCCTCAGTGCAGAATTCTACCACAAATTCAAAGAACAGCTTATACCAATTCTTCTCAAAGTGTTCCACACAATAGAAGCAGAAGGGTCTTTGCCAAACTCTTTCTATGAGGCTTCAATAACCTTGATCCCCAAGCCACACAAAGATACAACCAAGAAAGAGAACTTCAGACCAATATCCCTCATGAACATTGATGCAAAAATACTCAATAAAATACTGGCAAATCGGATCCAAGAACACATCAAAACAATCATTCACCACGATCAAGTAGGTTTCATCCCAGGGATGCAGGGATGGTTCAACATACGAAAATCCATCAACGTAATCCACCATATAAACAAGCTGAAAAACAAAAATCACATGATCATCTCACTAGATGCTGAAAAAGCCTTTGACAAAATCCAACACCCCTTCATGATAAAGGTCTTGGAGAGATCTGGGATAACAGGGACATACTTAAACATAATAAAAGCCATATACAGTAAACCAACAGCCAACATCAAACTAAATGGACAGAAACTCAACGCAATTCCTCTAAAATCAGGAACAAGACAAGGCTGTCCACTCTCTCCATACCTTTTCAACATGGTACTTGAAGTTCTAGCTATTGCCATACGACAACAAAGGGGGATCAAGGGGATACAAATTGGGAAGGAAGAAGTCAAACTTTCACTGTTTGCAGACGATATGATAGTTTACATCAATGACCCAAAGAACTCTACCAGGGAACTCTTACAGCTGATTAACACCTTCAGCAATGTGGCAGGTTACAAGATCAACTCAAGAAAGTCAGTAGCCCTACTATATACAGATGATAAAAGGGCTGAAAGAGAAATCAGAGAAACATCACCCTTTACAATTGCCACAAACAACATAAAATACCTTGGGGTAACGCTAACCAAACAAGTGAAAGACCTGTATCGTAAGAACTTTGAATCTTTAAAGAAAGAAATTAAAGAAGCCCTCAGAAAATGGAAAGATCTCCCATGCTCTTGGATAGGTAGGATCAATGTAGTAAAAATGGCAATCCTGCCAAAAGCAATCTACAGATTCAATGCTATCCCCATTAAAATCCCAGCACAATTCTTCACAGACCTTGAAAGAACAATAATCAATTTTGTATGGAAAAACAAAAGACCCAGGATAGCCAAAACAACCCTGTTCAACAAGGCAACGTCCGGAGGCATCACGATCCCTGACCTCAATCTCTATTATAGAGCTATAGTCCTGAAAACAGCTTGGTATTGGCACAAAAATAGACAGGCAGACCAATGGAATCGAATTGAAAATCCGGGTATTAACCCACACACGTACGAACATCTGATCTTTGACAAAGAAGCTAAAAATATACAATGGAATAAAGAAAGCATCTTCAACAAATGGTGCTGGCATAATTGGAGACTGGCATGTAGAAGAATGCGGATCGATCCATGTTTATCGCCATGCACAAAACTTAAGTCCAAATGGATCAAAGACCTCAACATAAATCCAGCCACACTGAACCTCTTAGAAGGGAAAGTGGGTGGTACCCTTGAACGAATTGGTACAGGAGACAGCTTCCTGAACATAACACCAGTAGCAAAGACAGTGAGATCAACAATTAATAAATGGGACCTACTGAAACTGAGAAGCTTCTGTAAGGCAAAGGACACAGTCAGCAAGACAAAAGGCAGCCCACAGAATGGGAAAAAATATTCACTAATCCCACATCTGACAGAGGGTTGATCTCCAAAATTTACAAAGAACTCAAGAAGCAAGTCTCCAAAACAGCAAAGGACCCAATTAAGAAGTGGGCTGCAGAACTAAATAGAGAGTTTTCAATAGAGGAGTCTAAAATGGCTGAGAGGCACTTGAGAAAGTGCTCAACGTCCTTAGCCATCCGGGAAATGCAAATCAAAGCAACTCTGAGATACCATCTCACTCCTGTCAGAATGGCTAAAATCAAAAACACCAATGACAATTTATGCTGGAGAGGATGCGGTGAAAGGGGGACACTCCTCCATTGCTGGTGGGAGTGCCAACTGGTTCAGCCACTTTGGAAAGCAGTATGGAGATTCCTCAGAAAAATGGGAATAAACCTACCACAAGACCCAGCAACTGCACTCTTAGGCATATATCCAAAAGATGCCCATTCATATAACAAAGATGTCTGTTCCACTATGTTCATAGCAGCTTTATTTGTAATAGCCAGAACTTGGAAGCAACCTAGATGTCCCTCACCCGAAGAGTGGATAGAGAAAATGTGGTACATCTACACAATGGAGTACTATTCAGCAGAAAAAAATAATGGAATCATGAGATTCGCAGGCAAATGGATGACACTAGAAGAAACCATCCTGAGTGAGGTAACCCAGTCACAAAAAGAGAAACATGGCATGTACTCTCTCATATATGGATTTTAGTCATAGATCTGGGGAGTGCCAGCCTACAATTCTATGGCCAGAGAGTCTGGGAAACAGAAACTTCATTTACTGGCTGGTTAAGTACTGAGCTGAACTCAAGAAAGCCAGTATCAGAGAGGGAGGACTGATGATCAAAGGGATTAAGACTGGGCTGGTTGAACCCCCAGAAACAGCTGACCAGACAAAGGTTAACTCTTGAATCCCAGGCATCAGCCTGGGAATCCAGCATGGGACTGATCAAGACCCCCTGAATCTGGGTGTCAGTGAGGAGGCCTAGGTAATCTATTGAGCCTTGGGCAGCAGATCAGTACCCATCCCAAGTATACACACGGTCTCTGGACTCCCATAGAACAATGTGAGGTGCACTCTCACCCTGAACTCTTGGGGAAGGGTCTAGGCCCTGCCCTATATGAAATGACAGACTATGGACACCCCTATGGAGGGCCTCACCCTCCCTGGGGGAATGAGGGGATAACGGGGGGATGGGAGGAGGGCACGGGAGGAGGGGAGGGAAAGGGAGAGGGACCTCCTACTGACTTGTGAAGCAACCTTGTTTCTTAGTGGATAACTTTAAGTAATATACTCTCCTGTGTGGCCTGATTTGCCCTTGATCTTGACTTTGTATGACTAGTGATCATGTTCTACACCAGTAATTCATACACATCCACCTATAGCCATGCCCTTGGAGTGACATTTCAGGATATTTAGGGTTATCAAAAATGACCTTCCTATTCAACATCTATGAGTTTGTAGGGTTTCTGCATTTTGGTTGTTGTTGAATTCAATTTTAAACCATGGTGATGTGATAACGTGCATGGAGTTATTCCAATTTTTTGTACCTGCTGAGATTTGATGTTTCCAAGTATGTGGTCAAGACTTGTAAAGCTTCCATGTGGTGCTGGGAAGAATGTATATTCTTTTTTACGTGGGTGTAATGTTCTATAGGTGTCTGTTAATTCCCATTGTGTCACAACTTCTATTTGTTCCTTTGCTCTTTGTCACGTTTCTGTCTGATAATCCAGTCTATAGTTGAGAGTATGATGTTGAAGTTTCCCACTGTAAATGTGTCGGGCTTTGTATGTGAGAAGAGATTTAGTAATATTTCTTTTATGAATGTGGGTGACTTTATATTTGCGGCATAGATGTTCATGATTGAAAATTCATCTTGCTAGATTTCTCATTCTTGTTTGTCTTGCAACAGTTGATGGTGGGGAATTATATTTGGATTTCCACCTCTTTTCTTTTGACTGTAGGTAAAGGTGGGATTATCGATTGCCTATGTTTTTCTGCTTGTAGATAACTCCCTTGGATTGTGGTTTTCCTTTCAGAAATTTCTGTAGGACTGGGTTAGTGGATACATATTGTTTAAATCTGGTCTTGTCATGGAATATCTTATGTTCTCCATCTATAGTGATTGAATGCTTTCCTGGGTATAGTTGTCTGGGCTGGCATCGATGGTTTCTTACTGTTGGTAGAAATCTATCCAGGACGATCTAGCTTTTAGAAATTCCATGGAGAAGTCAGGTGTGATTCTGATAGATTTGCTTTTGTATGTTAATTGGACTTTTTCCTTGGCTGCTCTTAATATTCTTTCTTTATTCTGTATGTTCTGCTTTTTTCTACTTTGTGGCATGGGGATTTCCTTTTGTGGTACACTCTGGTGTTCTGTAGGCTTCTTGTACATTCATTAGCATGTTTTCTTCTAGGATTTTGTTGAATATGTTTTCTGACCCTTTGAGGTGCATTTTTCACCTTCTTCTATACCTATTTCTCTTAGGTTTGGTCTTTTCACAGTATTCCATATTACCTGGATATTTTGTTTTAGGGATTTATTGGACTTAAGATTTTCTGTGGTCCATGAATCTATTTCCTCTAGGGTATCTTCAAAACCAGAGATTCTCTCTTCCATCTCTTGTATTCTCATGGTTATGCTTGTATCTGTAGTACTTGACTGTTTGCCCAGCATTTCTCTTTCCAGCATTCCTTTAGACTGCATACTTTATTGTCTCTATTTCAGCTTTCATCCCTTGCACGCTTGAAATTTTCTTGTAATTTTTGCTTTTTCTTTTCCTCTCTTTCTTGCATTTGTTGAAATTTTTGGTTTGTCTTTTCTTCCATTTCTTGCATTTTCTGAATTTTTTGGATTGTTTTTTCCTCCATTTCTTGCAATTCTTGCATAAAATAATCCCCCTGCCTCTGCATCCAAAAAGTGAAATTTATGAAGTGTGCCTACATGCACAATTATATTTAATAATTTATATTTAATTTCTGTGTATGTGTTTTGAGGAATTGTACACATGTAGCTAATGAGTTGCTTGCGGACAATAATAGGTAGGAGAGAGAATAAGATATCCTAGAAATGGAGCTAGGAACATTGATAACCATGTGGATGTTGGGGAACAAACTTGGGTCCTTTAAAAATATCTGCCTGTTTTTAAAACCAGTGCGCAACAGGTGTCCTATGATATGGTCAAAAGTCACAATTTTCAGCCCATCTCAAACTACAAGTTCATTGTGAACCATTAGACCTCCTGGTTTTCTCTTTCTTTTCTCACAATGCCAGTTTTACTTTTGAATTTCAATTAAAACTGTTTTTGCCAGGCATGCCTGGCACAATTTTAAATCCCAGTACAAAGGAGATAGAGTCATGTGGATCTTTGTGAGTTTGTGGCTATTCTGCTTTACAGAGTGATTTTCAGTACAGCCAATATTGTTCCACTTATACACACTCTCAAAATAAAACCTGACAACTTTTCAAGCTCAGGGTGGTGTTGAATTCCTCTAGTCCCAAAAGGTGGCAGGCAGAGAGAGCAAAACTCTGAGTTAAATACCTGACATTTGAACAAATTTTGAATCACAAACAAGGGTGACTCCCCCTGGTAGACCAAGCAAATGTGAGTCTTCTGACATTGATGGGATACTCCCACCACAACTCTGGATAGAGGTGAGCTTGGGGCCTCTCACAGTCTCAACTTTTGCTTGTCCTCGCTGGCATGTACTGGCCTGCGAACTGCAAGCAGGTCACTTGAACCCTGGGGACCAAGCAACTATAAACCTATTGATGTTCCTGTGCTGATCCTGCTCACAGCCTCCCAACCATAAGGTGAGGGAGTGCCTCAGACCCACCTGTACCCACTGAGAGACCCATCAGTGTATAGAACTTACTTGTAACCACTCGAAAAGAATCTTATACTGGTAAACACCAGGAGATGAAGAGACCTCACCTGCATCCACTCCATGAAGGAATGCAAAGATGGCATTATAAGCACACATTCTAAAACAGAAAAAAATATCGGGGTAAATGTGTTTAGGGACTTTACACCAGGAACATCTGAACATCTCTGTACAGATCTTAAAACAACTTCAATAAATGATACATTCCCTAAAAGAGGAAATGGGAAAAATCCTTTAAAGAAATGGAAGAAAAGACTAACCAATAATTGCAAGAATCAATTCAAACACTGTAAGTCTTTAAATCTCAAATGGAGACAATGAAATAGCACAGTCTGAGGAAATCTGGAATGAGAAAAGATGAGTAAATAATGCAGAACTACAGATGCAGGAAGAAGCAAAGTAATTCAAGTGATAGAAGAGAGAATAGCAGAAACTGAAAATTCACTAGGAGAAATAAATTCATTGATAAAATGAAATCTTAACTCCAATAAATCACAAACTCACAAGATGCATGAAAGTATGGGATACCATGAAAAGGCCAAACCTAACAATAATAGATATAGAAGAGTGTGAATGAACCCACCTCAAATATGCCAAAATCATATTCTACAGAATCATAGAAGAAAACGTTTTGCCCTCCTGGAAGGACCACCCTGAGTCTGACCACAAATCAGTCTTTAGTGTCTTTTGGTCCTTTCCAGGTGCTTAAGGTGGTTGGGGGCCATGCTCTGAGCCCTAAATCCTGAATTCCCTGGCTCCATCTCCCTGAGCATTTTCTACGCTTAGAGAAGATCTGCCACTCCTGGATGGATCACCCTGAGTCTGCCCACACCTCAGTCTTCAGTGTCTTCAAGTGCTATCCTGGTGCTTACGGTGAGTGAGGGCACTGCTATGAGCCCCAACACCCTACATCCCTGAATCTGTCTCCTTGGGTGTTTTATGCACCTAGAGACGACCTGCTTTTCCCTGAAGGATCACCCTGAGTCTATCAACAACTGTGTCTTCTAGTCTTTCCCAGTGCTTAAGGTGAGTGTGGGCCCTAATCTGAAACCCAACACCCTACATCCCCCAGCTCAGTGTCCCTGGGCATTTTCTGTGCAAGAGAGGACACGCCCCAACTGTAAGGACCACCCTGGGTCTACCCAGACCTCATTCTTTAGTGTCCTCTGGTTCTTTCATGGTGTTTATGATGAGTGTGGGTGCTGCTCTGAGACCCAAATCCCTACATCCCTGACTCCACCTCCCTGGGTACTTTCTGTTCTTAGAGAGGACCTGCACCTCCGGAAGGACCATCCTGATTCTGCCCACACCTCAGTCTTTAGGGTCTTTTGGTCTTTCCCGGTGCTTAAGGTGAGTGGGAATCCTGCTCTGAGCCCCTACTCCCTACATCCAGGTCTCTGTCTCTCTGGTCATTTTCTGCACCTAGAGAGGATCTGTGTTCCCAGAATAACCCTGAGTCTGCATACACCTGTGTCTTCCACTCCTGTCCCTGTGCCAATGGTGAGTGAGTGCCCTGCTCTGAGGTATAACTCCCTATATCCCCCATCTTCATCTAACTGGGCATTTTCAGTGCCTTGAGAGGACCTGCCCCTCCCAGAAGGACCAACCTGAGTCAGCCGATGCTCAGTCTTCAGTAACTTCTGTTACTATCCTGTTGCTTAAGGTGAGAAAGGGGCATGATCTGAACCCCATCTCTCAACACCCCTGGCTCCATCTCCCTGGGAATTTTTTGCACCTACACAAGACCTGCCCCTCCAAGAATGATGACCCTGAGTCTGCCCAAAATTCAGTCTTAGGTGACTTCTGGTCCTTTCGTGGTGGTTAAGGTGAATGAGGGCCATGATCAGAGACCCAAACCCCTACATCCAAACCATATCCTTGGGCATTTTCTACACTTAGAGAAGACCTGAGCCTACCAGAAAGATCACCATGACTCTGCCCACACATGTGTTTTCCAGTACTTTCCTGGTGCTTAAGTTGAGTCTGGGCCCTGCTATGTGCCTCAAATCCCTACATCCCCAACTCTGCCTCCCAGGGCATTTTCTCCCCGAGAGAAGACCTACACCTCCTGGAAGGACCAGCCTGTGTAAGCCCACACGAGTATCTTCTGGTCATTTCCATGTGGTTAAGGTTAGTTGGGGCCCTGCTCTGAGGGCCAATTCTATAGATCCCAGACTCCATCTCCATGGGTGTTATCTACACCCAGAGATAACCTGTGCCTCCTGGAAGGATCACCCAGCATCTGCCCACACCTGTGACTTCTGGGCCTTTCCAAGTAATTAATGTGAGTGGAGGCCCTGCTCTGTGCTACAACTCCCTTCATCCCCAGCTTTTTCTCCCTTGGCGTTTTCTGCACCTGGAGATGATCTCTCTGATCCCAGAAGGACCACCCTGAATCTGCCCACATGTCAGTCTTCAGTGTCTTCCGGTACTTTACTGGTGCTTAGTGATGGTGGGGGCCCTGCTCTAAAACCCGACTCCCTACATCCTCTGTTCCATTCCACTGGGCATATTCTGTGCTAGAGTGTGCTAGAGAAGACATGTCTCCCACAGAAGGACCATCCTGAGTCTGCCCATATCTCAGTTTTCCTTGTCTTCAGGTCCTTTCCTGGGCTTAAGTTGAGTGGTGGCCCTGCTCTGAGTCCCAACTCCCTACATCCCATGATCAGTCGCCCTGGGTGTTTACTACAACTAGAGAACACTTTCACATCCCAGAAGGATCATCCAGTTTCTTTTCACACGTGAATCTTTTGGTCCTTTCCCACTGCTTAAGGTGAGTGGGGGGCCCTGCTCTGAGCGCCAACACCCTACATCCCCAGCTCCATTATCTGGGCATTTTCTGTGCCTAGAGAAGTCTTGCCCCTTCCGGAACGATCACCCTAAGTGTTCCCACACCTCAGTCTTCAGTGTCTTTCAGTCCTTCAGGTGCTTAATTTGGGTGGGGGCTCTGCTCTGAATCCCAAATTCCTTATCCCTGGCTCCATCTACCTTGGTGTTTTCAGTGCCTAGATAAGACCTATGCCTCCTGGTATGATCACCCTGAGTCTGCCCACTGATGTGTGTTCCAGTCTGCTCCCAGGGCTTAAGGTGAGTGGGGTCCCTGTTCTGAACCCCAAATCCCTACATCCCTGGCTCCTTCTACCTGGGCATTTTCTGTGCATATAGAAGACCTGTCTAGCCCTGGAAGGACCAACTTGAATCTGCCCACACCTCAGTCTTCATTGTCTTCTGGTCCTTTCCCGGTTCATAAGGTGAGTGGGGACACTGCTCTGAGCCCAAACTTCCTACATGCCCGAACCATATACCAGGGCATTTGCTGTGCCTAGCGAAGACCTAGGCTTACTTGAATGATCACCCTGAGTTTGCCCACACCTGTGTCTTCCAGCCCTTTTCTTGTGCTTAAGGTGAGGAGGCATTTTTCTGAGCCCCAACTCCTTACATCCTTGGCTCCATCACCCTGGGTGTTTTCAGCAACTCTTGGAAGGATCATCCTGAATCTGACCATACCTGTGTTTTCTGGTCCTTTCCCAGTGATTAATGTGAGTGGGAACTCTGCTCTGAGCCCCAAATCCCTACAACCCCAGCTCCATCTCCCGAGCATTTTCTGCGCCTAGAGAAGACAAAGGCCTTCAAGAAGGATCATCCTGTGTCTGCCCACACCTGTGTCTTCCAGTCTTTCCTGGTGCTTAAGGTGAGTGTGGGCCGTGCTCTGAGCAGCAGCTACCTACAGCCCTGGCTCTGTCTCCCTGAGTGTTTCCTGCACCTAGAGGAGACCTGCTCCTCCCAGAAAGATCACCCTGAATCTGCCCACACCTCAGTCTTCAGTGTCTGCCAGTCCTTTCCTGGTGCTTCAGGTGAGTGTGAGACCTCTTCTGAGCTTCAAATCCCTACATCACTGACTCTGTCTCCCTGAGGTTTTGCTGTGCCTAGAGAAGAACTATGACTCCTAGAAGGATCACCCTTCATCTGCACTGATTTGTGTCTTCCTGTCCTTTCCCGGTGCTTAAGGTGTGTGGGGGCCCTGCTCTGATCTCCACCTCACTACTTCCCCTGCTCCCTCTCCCTGTGTGTTTTCTGTGCCCTCCCGGAAAGACCACACTGAATCTGCTCACACCCCAGTCTTCAGTGTCTTCCAGTCCTTTCCTGGTTCTTCAGGTGAGTGTGAGACCTGCTCTGAGCCTCAACTCCTTACATCACTGACTCAGTCTCCCTGGGCATTTGATGAACCTAGAGAAGACCTATGCCTCCTGGAAAAATTATCCCAATTCTGCCCCCACCAGTGTCTTCTGGTCTTCTGCTGCTACTTAATGTGAGTGGGGCCATCTTCTGAGCCCAAACTAATCTCTACTCCCTACATCCCGGGCTCTGTCTCCCTGGGGATTTTATGCACATAGAGAAGACCTGCACATCCTGGAAGGATCAGCCTGAGTCTGCCCACACCTGTATCTTCCAGTCCTTTCCTGGTACTTCAGGTGAGTGAGGGCCCTGCTCTGAACCGCAACTCCCTACATCACTTAACCCATTTCCCTGGGAATTTTATGTGCTTAGAGAAGACCTGCTTCTATGCAAGGACCAACCTGAGTCTGCCCATACCTCTTTCTTAGTTGTGTATTTGTGTGGCTTGGGTATCAAGGTAATTGTAGCCTATTATTCTCAGGTTTGGCTTTTTCACGGTGTCCCATATTTCCTGGATATTTTGTGTTAACAATTTGTTGGTTTTGAGATCTTCTTTGGTTGACGACTCTATATCCTCTAATGAGTCTTCAACACCTGAGATTCTCTCTTCTATCTCTTGTATTCTATTGGTGATACTTGCATCTGTAGTTCCTGATCGTTTACCCAGCTTTTCTATATCCAGCATCCCTTCATTCTGTGTTTTCTTTATCGTTTCTATTTCAGCTTTCAATCCTTCAACTGTTTGAGTCGTTTCCTTAATTATTTTGGTTGTTTTTTTCTTGGTGCTCTTTAGATTCTTTGAGAGATTTGTTCATTTCTTGAAAATTTTCCCCCATTTCATGGATTTTTTGTTTGATTTTTCTTCTATTTCTTTAAGGTATTTCCTCGTTTCTTCTTTGAGGGTCTCCATCATCTTCATGAAATTATTTTTAAGGTCTGTCTCCTTCTCTTCATCTATGTAGTTTTTTTCGTGTCTTGCTGGTGTTGGATCCCTGGATTCTGGTGGGGTCATGTTGGTGTTTCTATTGCTGAGTGATCTCTTATTCTGTCTTCTTCCCATCTCTTCTTCCAGTGGGTGCTGGTGGGGTCTTTCTGTCTCCACCGGTCTCCTTCCTTCCTGCAGCTGAAGCTGGGGATGCTGACATGGAGTTTGGGTCCTGGTAGGGCTGATGTCTTTCCTGAAGCTGGGCTCGCTGGGGTTGGGGTCTTGGAATTGTTGACTTCTTTGCTGTGTGGGCAGGTCTCCTGAATCTGTACTCACTGGGGTTGGGGTCTTGGAAGGGCTGATGTCTTTCCTGAAGCTGTACTCGCTGGGGTTGGGGTCTTGGAAGGGCTTATGTCTTTCCTGAAGCTGGACTTGCTGGGGTTGGGGTCTTGGAGGGGCTGATGTCTTTCCTGTGTGGGCAGGTCTTCTGGATGCCAGGAATGGCCCGGAAGATCAAGGGGATGGGTGATGGGCGGGTGGTCCCCGCCAAAGACCCAATCTTACCTGAAGCTGTGATGACATGGTTTATAATTGTGATGTCGTATTGCAGTATAGTGATGTCACATTGCGTAATTGTGATGTCATATTGCACAGTAGAGACGTCACGGTGTATCATTGTGATGCCATAGTGCAGAATATTGATGTCACAGTGTATAATTGTGATGTTATCATGCAGTATGGTAATGTCAAATTGGATAATTTTGATGCCATAATGCAGTATAGCCTTGTCAAAGTGTATAATTGTTATAGTGCAGAATAGTGATGCCACGACTTATATTTGTGATGTCACATTGCACTATAGTGATGACAAAAGGTATAATTGTGATGACATTGTGCAGCATAGTGATGTCACTGTGTATAATTACGATGTCACAGTGTGTAATTGTTATAGTACTGTATAGTGATGTCATGATTGCACTATAGTGATGTCACATTTTGTAATTGTGTTGTCATAGTGCACCATAGTGATATCATAGTGTATAATTGTGATGTCATTTTGCATTATAGTGATGTCACGGAGTATAATTGTGATGTCATAGTGCAGTATAGTGATGTCATGATGTATAATTTTGATGTCACATTGCACTATAGTGATGTCACAAGGTATAATTGTTATGACATAGTGCAGCATAATGGTTTCACAGTGTATAATTGTGATGTCACAGTGTGTATTTGTGATGTCATATTGCACTGTAGTGATGTCACAGTGTATAACTGTGATTCACAGTGCACTCTAGTTATGTCACCTTGTATAATTGTGAAGTTACAGTGCAGTGTAATGATTTCACATTGTATAATTGTGATGTCATAGTGCAGCATATTGATATCACAGTGTATAATTGTATTCTTAGTGCATAATAGTTATGTCATGGTGTATAATTGTGATGTCATAATACAGTATATTGATGTCACTATGTATAATTGTGATGTCACAGTGCTCTATAGTGATGTCTTGATGTATAATTGTGATGTCATATTGCACTATAGTTATGTCAGAGTGTATAATTGTGTTCATAGTTCACTATAATGATGTCACAGTGTATAATTGTGATACTATAGTGCTGTATTGTGATGTCACAGTCAATAACTCTGATGTCATAGTGCTGTAAAGTGATATCACAGTGTTTCAATCTTATAGTGCAGTATATTTATTTCACAATGTATAAATATGTTGTCATATTGCACTATAGTGTTGTCACAGTGCACTATAATGAATGTACAGTGTATAATTGTGAAGTCCTAGTGCAGTATAGTGATGTCACAGTGTGTAATTGTGATGTCATAGTGCAGTATAGTGATGGAACAGTGTATAATTGTGATGGTATTGTGCAGTATTGTGATGTAACAGTGTATAATTTTGATGTCACAGTTCACTGTAATGACATCACCGTGTATAATCGTGTTTCATAGTGCAGAATATTGATGTCACAATGTACAGTTGTGATGTCATAGTGCACTATATTGTATAATTGTGATGTCATAGTGCATTATAGTGATGTCACAGGGTACAATTGTGATGTCATATTGCATTATAGTGAGTCCACAAGTTATAATTGTGATGTCATAGTGCAGCATAGTGATGACACAGTGTATAATTGTGATATCACAGTGCACTATAGTGATGTCCTAATGGATATGTGATGTCATAATACACTATAGTGATGTCTCAATGTAAATTTTTGATGTCGCAAGTGCAATATTGTGATGTCACAATGGATAATTGTGTTTCTTAGTGCAGTAAAGTGATGTTACAGTGTATAATTGTGATGTCATAGTGCCCTATAGTGATGTCACAGTGTATAATTGTTATAGTGCAATATAGTGATGTCATGATATATAATTGTGATGTCATATTGCACTATAGTGATGTCACAATGGATAATTGTCATATCACAGTACACTCTAGTGATGTCACAGTGCATAATTGTGATGTCATAGTGCAGTATACCTTGTGACATCCGCAAGGTTACTCCTAGAGCTGATAAACACCTTCAGCAATGTGGCAGGATACAAAGTAAACTCAAAAAAATCAGTCGCCCTATTATATACAGATGATGAAGTGACGAAATCAGAGAAACATCACCCTTTACAATAGCCAAAAACAGCATCAAATATCTGGGGATAATGTTAACCAAGGAAGTGAAAGACCTGTATATCAAGAACTTTGTGTCTTTTAAGAAAGAAATCAAAGATACCAGAAAATGGAAAGATCTCCCATGCTCTTGGATTGGTAGGATCAACGTGAGAGGAAAACTCTTCCACTGCTGGTGGGAGTGCCGACTCATACAGCCTCTTTGGAAATCAGTATGGAGATTCCTCAGGAAAATGGGAATTAATTTACCACTAGACCCAGCAATTCCACTTTGGTGTTTCTGATTCTAGTCATTCTGTCAGGAGTAAGATGGTATCTCAGAGTTGATTTGATTTGCATTTCCCTGATGGCTAAGGATGTTGAGCACTTTCTTTAGTGTCTCTTGGCCATTTTAGCCTCCTCTACTGAGAATTCTCTATTTAGCTCTGTACCCCACCTTTTAATTGGATCTTTGGTGTTTTGGAGACTTGTTTCTTGAGTTTTTTGTAAATTTTGGAGATTAGCCCTCTGTCAGATGTCGGGTTAGTGAATATCTTTTCCCATTCTGTGGCCTGCCTTTTTGTCTTTTTGACTGTGTTCTTTGACTTCCAGAAGCATTTTAGTGTCAGAAGGTCCCATTTGTTAATTGTCGATCTCAGTGCCTGTGCCACTGGCGGTATGTTTAGGAAGTGGTCTCCTGTACCAACTCGTTGAAGAGTATCTCCCACTTTCTCTTCTAAAAGTTTCAGTGTGGCTGGATTTATGTTGAGATCTTTGTTCCATTTGGACTTAAGTTTTGTACAAGGAGATAAACATGTACTCACTCATATATGGATTTTAGCCATGGATCAGTATAGTGCCAGTCTGCACTTCCACTGATAGAGAGTCTGGGAAACAGGAAAGAACCTAAAAGATATGCATATATGCATAGTACCCAAGAGAAGAGGATTGAGATAAGATCCTCTGAATGGATTCGGAACACGGAGAGGGGTGGGGGGGTAGTGGGAGCTGGGAAGAAGAGAGGGGGTGAAGAGGAAGAGAGTTGGTCATGGGGGAACAGGAAGTTGAGTGGGTGGGGGTAGAAAAGGGGGAAGAGGGAATCATAGGATAGAAGACAGATCAGGCACCAAAGTGACCTCGAGTGAGATACAGGGATAACACCAATTGGCAAACTAAGCAATAGTGGAGAGACCACCTCGAATGCCCATCCCTGATAATGAATGTGATGTCTATACCCATCCGGGAGCCTTCATCCTGTGAATGATGGAAGCAGAAGCAAACACACAATTAATCACTGAAATGAACCCAAGGAACCCATTGACAGAGAGAGAGGAGTGATGAGCAAATTGGCAAAGATTGGGCTGACAAAACCAGCAGAGACAGCTGATATGAACAGGGGAGAGCTCTTGGACCCCAGACCGACACTGGGGAGGCCAGCATGGGACTGCTCTGGACCCCCAAAATGTGAGTGTCAGCGAGAAGTCCTGGGCAACCTATGGGGCCCTGAGCTGTGGACCAGTGTCTATCCCTGGAATACAAACAGTCATCGTGTGCCTATAGCAAAAAGAGGGATGCTCTCTCAGCCTGGACTCTTAGGGGAGTGCCTGGACCCTACCCAGAGTGAAATGACAGACTCTAAATATCCCCTATGTGGAAGGATTTGGCAATAGGGTGGGAGGGTGGGGGGAAGGGGAGTGCGGGAGGAGGGGAGTGAGAGGGAACTGGGATTGACATGTAAAACAAGCTATTTAAAATTAAATTAAAAATGATAAAAAACAATACATCCATGAGATATGGGATGCTGTCAATAGACCAAATCTAAAAATAATAGGTATATAAGAAGGAAAGGAAGCCCCCATCAATGGTGCAGAAATCACATTCAAAAAAATCATGGAAGACAATTTTCCCAACCTGAAGAAAGTGATGACTTTGAAACTACAAGAAGCTTACTGAAAACCAAAGAGAATGGACCAAAAATGTCCTCTCATGATATAATAATCAAAACATCAAACATAAAGAATAAAGAACGAATATTAATATCAGAAAAGGAAAAAAGCCAAGTAACATATAAAGGCAAAAGTATAAGAATTACACCAGACTTCTCCATGGAATCTATGAAAGTCACAAGGTCCTGGTTAGGTGTTCTAGAAACACTAAGAGACCACAGTGAGCCGACAAAACTACTATTCCCAGAAAAATCTCTCAATCGCTATAGATGGATAAAACAAGATATTCAATGACAAAACCAGATGTATTCCATACTTATCTACAAATCCAGCCCTAGAGAAAGTACTAGAAGGAAAACTCTAACCCAATGTAGTTAACTACACTCAAAATAAAAAGGACAATAGATAATCTAACTTTACCAGAAATCAGAAGTAGAAAACTCACAAATAAAGCCACCACCAAAAACAGACCCAAAGTTAAGGAATCAATAATCAATGGTCATTAATATTCCTAAACATCAATGGTTTTAACTCACCTATAAAAAAGATACAGGCTGACAGAATGGATATGAATACAGAATTCATCCTTCTGCTACATACAAGAAACACACCTCAATTTCAAAGACAGATGCTTCCTCAAGGTTAAGAGTTGGGCTTTCTTATGAAATGGACATAAGAAGCAAGAGGGTGTAGCTATTCTAATATCTAACAAAATTGGCTTAGAACTAATATTAATCAAAAGTTAGGAAGAAGGTCATTTCATATTAATCATAGGAAAAATCCATCAGGAAGTAGTCTCAATTCTGGACATATATGCTCCAAATATAAAGGCAGCAATGTTCATAAAAGACACATTACTTCAATTCAAATCACACATTAAACTCCACACAATCATAGGGGGAGACTTCAACCCTCGATTCACACCACTGGACAGGTCCACCAGACAGAAACCTAACAATGAAACAATGGAAATAACAACAGGTATCAAATAATAGGTTTTAACAGACATATATAGAACATTCCACCCAAACAAAACAGAATATATATTCTTCTCCACTCCATATGTAACCTTTTCTAAAATCGACCACATACTTGGCATTAAAGCAAACGTTAAAAGACACACAAAAATTGAATAACCCCCTGTATCCTGTCGACCAGCACGGCTTAAAATTAGAATTCAATGTCAACACAAATTTCAGAAACCTCAAAAACTCATAGAAATTGAAAAATGCTTAATTGCATCACCTTGGGTAAAGAAAGAAATAAAGATTTCCTAGAATTGAATGAAAATAAAGGCACAACATAACCAAACCTATGGGATACTTTCAAAGCAGTTCTAAGAGGAAAATTCATAGCACTAAGTGCCTAAATAAAGAAACTCGAGAATTGCCACACTAGGGAATTAACAGAACACATGAAGTCTCTATAACAAAAAGGAGCAAACTCACCCAGGAGGAGTAGATACTGGGAAATAATCAAATTGAAAGTTGAAATTAACAAAATAGAAACAAACAAAACAATATAAAGAATCAATGAAACAAAGAATTGTTTCTTTGAGAAAATCAACCAGACAGACAAACCTTTATCAGATCTAACTAAAAGAGAGGGAACATGCTAATTTACAAAATCGGTAGTGAAAAATGGGACATAACAACAGACACTGGGGAAATCCAAAGAATCATCTTGTTATACTTTGAAAACCTGTACTCTACTAAACTGGAAAATCCAAAGGAAATGTGTAAAGAGAAGCCTTCCCATCAGCCTGGTTCCAAAGCCACATCAGTCCCAAATAAACAAACAGGATGCTATGTTAATTATGAAGTTGTTGGCCTTGATTGTTTCTTACTGGCTAGCTCTGATTAAAGTATTTACCCCATAATTGTTAATCTAAGATTTCTGTTACTGGAATAAAGTTCCCGGGCTTCTTATCCCTATGGCAGTCACATCTTAATTCCCTGTGTTTCTCCTACCCAGAATCCTGCTTGACTACTAGTCCCACCTATCTTGCTTCCCTATTGGCCAACAGTGCTTTATACACATATACACAGGATTTCCCCTATCAGAAATGGATGATTTTCTGTTTAGATATCACTTCACAAAATTAAATTCAGAAGACATAATCATTTTAAACAGATCTATATCCCCTAAAGAAATAGAAGCAGCCATAAAAATTATTCCAACCAAGAAAAGTCCAGGGCCAGATGGTTTCAGTGGGGAATTCTACGAAAATTTGAAGGAAAAGCTAATACCAATACTCTTCAAATTTTTGCACAAAAAGAAGCAGAAGGATCACAGCCAAACTCTTTTTATGAGGATATAATTACATTAGTAGCCAAACCACACAAAGACACAATTAAGATAGGGAATTACACACTAACCTCCCTCATGAATATTGATGCAAACATACTCAATAAAACACTGACAAATTGAGTCCAAGAACACATCAGAAATATCATGCACCATGATCAAGAAGGCTTCATCCCAGGGATGCTTCAAAATAAGAAAATCCATCAATATAATCCACCATATAAACTATCTGAAAAAGTAAAATGACATGATCATCTCACTAGATGCTGAAAAAGCCTTTGAACAAATCCAACACCGCTTCAGGATAAAGGTCTTAGAGTGATCAGGGAAAACAGAACATACCTAAACATAATAAAAGCTATATACAGCAAACCAACTGCCAACATCAAACTAAATGGAGAGAAACAAAAGGCGATTCCTCTTAAATCGGGAACACGATAAGGATGTCCAGTCTCTCCATATTTCTTCAATATAGTACTTGAAGTTCTAGCTAGAGCAATAAGACAACAAAAGGACACCAAGGGGATACGAATTGTAAAGGAAGAAATCAAACTTTTAGTAGATATGATAGTCTACATAAGCAACCCAAAGAATACTACCAGGAAAATTCCTACAGCAGATAAACACATTCAGGAATGTGGCATGATACAAAATTAACTCAAAAAATCAGTTGCCCAACTATATGAAGACATTAAAAGGGATGAGCAAGAAATCAGAGAAACATCAGCATTTACAATAGCCAAAAACACCATAAAATATCTTGGAGTAACTCTAACCAAACAGATGAAAAGCTGTATAACAAACACTTTGAGTCTTTAAAGAAGATACCTGAAAATTGAAAGATCTCCCATGCTCTTGGATAGGTATAATCAACGTAGTAAACATGGCAATCTTACCAAAAGCAATCTACAGATTCAATGCAATCACTAGCAAAATACCAGCACAATTTTTCACCGACCTTAAAAGGACAATCCTCAACTTTATATGGAAAAACAAAACACTTAGGATAGCCAAGGGAAACCTGTACAATTAAGGAACTTCCAGAGGCATCACTATCCATGACTTCACGCTCAATTATAGAGCTATAGTCCTGAAAACAGCTTGATATTGGTACAGAAGCAGACAGCTAGACCAAAGGAATCAAATAGAAGACCCTGGTATCAACACACATGGCTTTGAACACTTATCTTTGACAAAGAAGCTAAAACTATACAATGGAAAAAAGAAAACATCTTCAACAAATGGTGCTGGCATATAGAATAACGTAGATAGAGCCATGTCTATTGCCATGCACAAAACTTAAGTCCAAATGTATCTAAGACCTCAACACCAAACCAGCCACACTGAATCACTTAGAGGAGATAGTTGCGAAGTATCCTTGAACGAATTAGTATGAATATAACAACAGTAGCACAGACACTGAGATCAACAATTAATAAATGGGACCTGAGGAGATTCTGCAGTGCACAGGACACAGTCAACAAAACAATATGACATCCCACAGACTGGGAAAACATATTCACAAACGCTATATCTGACAGAGGGATGATCTCCAAAATTTACAAAGAACTCAAGAAGGAAGTCCCCAGAACACTAAAGGGTCCAATTAAAAATGGGGTACAGAATTAAACAGAGAATTCTCAAAATAGGAGTCCAAAATGGCAAAGAAATACTTGAGAAAGTGCTCGATATCTTTAGCCATTAGGAAAAGGAAATAAAAACAACTCTGAGATACCGTCTCACTGCTGGCAGGATATCTAAAATAAAAAACACAAATGACAGTTTATGCTGGAGAGGATGTGGAGAAAGGGGAAACTCCTCCAATGCTGGTGCAAATGAAAACTTGTGCAGCCACTTTGGAGATGAATATGGAGATTCCTCAGAAAAATGGAAATCAGTCTACCACAATATCCAGCAATTCCACTCTTAGGTATATACCCGAAATATGTACCCTCATACAATAAGGACATCTGCTCAACTATGCTCATAGCAGCATTATTTGTAATAGCCAGTACCTGGAAAGAACATAGATGCCTCTCAACTGAAGAGTGGATACAAAATGAGGTTGATTTACACAATGTAGTACTCAGCAAAAAATGGAATCTTGAAATTTACAGGCAAATGGCTGGCACTGGAAGAAACCAACCTGAGTAAGGTAACCCAGTCACAAAAGGACAAGCATGAACTCTTATCCAGTGGCTAATGGAGGCAGAGGCAGACACTCACAGCTGTGAACCGAATTGAAATCCTGGAACCCAGTTGCAAATAAGAGTGGTGACAAAAGGAATCAAGATTAGGCTGGGAAAATCCACAGTGACAGCTGCCCTAAACAAGGGGGCATACATAGATACCAGACTGAAGAGTGAGGGGCCAGCATGGGACTGATCCAGACACCCTCCCACCAAACCTGGGTAACAGAGAGGATTCCTTGGAAATCTGTGGTTCCTTGGAGAGGCGATCAGTATTTATTCCTGGCATGTAAAGGACTCTGGGAACCGATACCACGTGGATGGATGCTCTCTCAGCCAGGACACATGGGCAAGAACCTTGGCCCTTACTGGGATGATGTGATAGACTCTGAAAATCCCTCATGTTGGACCTTGCCCTCCCTTGGGAGTAGAGGGCAATGTAGTAGGTGTGAGTGCTTGGGAGTTTTGGGGCATGGGGGAAGTGGAGGGAGAGGAAACTGAAAGTTACATGCTCAATAATATATATATATATATACATATATATATATATACATATATAAAGCCATCTGTCAATCCCCTTCTTTATGGATCCTTTCAAGAAGTTTATCTTAAGGTTTTACCTTCCTGGAGCTATTCTGTGTGTAAGCAAAATCACCTTCAGTCCATGCTTTCACACTCAGATCCTGGAAAGCAGCTTAAAAATGTCCTCAGTTTGTGACTTGTTACAAAACAGAGATGCAAAAAACATGAAATATTAGTGTGACCAACCCTCAGTTTTTCCTTTCCTGCATTGGGGGATCTTTTATTCCAGCAGATAAGTGCTATCTATAAAACCTGGGTTTGTGACTTCAGCAACCTGCTTTATACTTTGCACAGTCATTTTCAATTACATCTGATTATTAATTAAATCAAAGCTGACACGTGTACTTGAAAGAGTGCATGGAATCACAATGGGAGCTCACACTGGGTAAGTAATAAACTTCTTAAAAGCATGGCACAGTGAGAAATTGATTCCTCACCAATATCTCCAAAAACATCCCTTTGATTTCCATATTCCAATATAAAATTCCATTACTTCACAGTTTTGCAGATATGAGGATGCTTATATTATCTCTCAGGTTTATTTTGAATAGTGGAAATGCCACTGTTGGAAACAGCATCAAATAGTATGTCTACTCAAACCTAAACATGACATTCCTGAACCCAATTTAATACTTTTGGTTGTTAATGAAGGCACTTCAATTCCAACCACCTATGTTTTTGTTGTTGAAAATTTGTTAAAAAATTCACCTGAATATGAGTACTCTTTGCCAGAGAGTTCCCCATTAGTTCATGTGTTCAAAATATACCATGTGAACATATTATGTGATATTGCATTGAATTGCAAATATATCCTACATGGATTATTGACATTATCTATTTTTTCTTTTCTTTTTCTTTCTAGGTAGGAATATATGCATAGATTATTAATTCCTGCCATGGATATGAGGTTGCAGAAATTCAAGATGCAAATGGAGACTGATAAAGTTTCTCTACTCAATGTTCAATTAGCACAGTCTGGATTACTAACAGTCTTGTCTTAGAAGCAAAAATTAACTTGACCAAAGAATATTCTGACCATGGACACGCAAAGAACAGAAGATGCAATTGATATTTCAGAATCTCAGTTTTGAAAGTTAGAATTCCCTAAGATCTGTGGGATTGGTAAACAGTCTTGCCTCCAAAAGAAAGAAATTCTGTACCTAGGAAAACTCAACACTTTGTGCCCTAAAGACAGATGGAAATGATTTATAGACCAGACATATCAATGACTAGAATAAGTTGAATGTGCTATTGCTTAAAAGTAAACTGGGTGTATGTTCCCATATATGTTTTCTCTATGTACATCCACATATTTGCATTGCATGGTTATCCATTATACAAAAATTGTTTCATTATAAAATGTTTAATATTCATATGGTAAATGTCTTGATGTGAATGGCAATAATACCCATAGTCTAATGTGTAATATGAAAAAAATAAATGACACACAGCCTGACATTGGGTTCATGCTACATTCTGTGTATCAGAAAAGCAAAATGACTAGAGACCTGGGGTCTGCACACAGAGACTTCCATTACCACAGTCCCTTTCTCCACACATGGGAATAGGTAGGCCTGGTCATGTTTACAGTCTGCCTTCTGGTAATCTGTGCACTACTAGCCTATACTGCAGTTCCCATACTGGAAGGAGCCAGTGCATCCAGAGACGGCCAGCATCCAAATCCCACTCTGCAAACACAGGGCAAGCAAGGTAAGGGTGGGACTGTTTCCAGCCTGGCTTCCAGGGCCCAGAGCAGAACCACCAGAGACCTGGGGACTGCACACTGATAATCCAATCCCAACAGGGTCCAGCCACACCAAAGATTGCCAAGGTCCTAGTAATAGTACTGTCTCCATCCATGCAAGAGTAAATTCACCAGAGTACTGGAGCTGCTCACTCAAACGTGAAAGGAACTGTGGTCATATAACAATCAGGAAAGGAAAAAATATCTTTTGCAACCACTGGAAGAAATTATGTGAAAGAGACAACATAAAAACACACCCAGCAACAGAATACCCAGTATCTAGAAACTCTATACCTGAAAGACGAGAACAGCCCAAGTTGATGAAGCAGACAAGAGACAGAACCTAAAATCAACTTCAGGAAGATGATAAAGGCCCTCATAGTGGTTATGAAAAAAACCTTAAAGTAATGGAAAATTAAAACAAACGAAATTATGCAATAAAATGCAAGCAAGAAATGGAAGAAAATCAAACCAAATAAAAAATTACAACAAATGGAAGAGAGGAAAAACAGAAACCAAAAATAACAAAAATATTTCCACAGTGCAAAGGTTGAAAGCTGAAATGGAGACATTAAAACCATGGGACTGATCAAGACCCCCAGAATCTGGGTATGAGTGAGGAGGCCTAGGCAATCTATTGAGCCTTGGGCAGCAGATCAGTACCCATCCCAAGTATACACACGGACTTTGGACTCCCATAGAACAATGTGAGATGCACTCTCACCCTGAACTCTTGGGGAAGTGTCTAGGCCCTGCCCTATATGAAATGACAGACTATGGACACCCCCATGGAGGGCCTCACCCTCCCTGGGGGAATGAGGGGATAACGGGGGGGATGGGGGAAGGGCACGGGAGGAGGGGAGGGAATGGGAGAGGGACCTGGAACTGACTTGTGAAGCAACCTCGTTTCTTATCTAAATTTAAACTGGAAAATAAAAAAGTACAAATGTAAATTTATAAAACAACTTAATAAATACTCACCTTCCATAAAAAGAAAACACAGTCTGAATGAAGGCTGGAAATAGAAAAGCTGTCAAACAGTCAAGTACCAAAGATGCAAGCATAACCAACAGAATATAAGAGATGGAAGAGAGAATCTCAGGTGTTAAAGACACAGTAGGGAAAATAGATTTATTGAGCAAAGAAAAGCATGATTCCAACAACACTAAATATCCAGCAAATACGAGAAAATGTGAAATGGCCAAACCTAAGAATAATAGGTATAGAATAAGAAGGTGAAGGAAACCATCACAAAGGGGCAGAAAACATATTCAACAAAATAAGAGGAGAAAACTATCCCAACCTAAAAAAGACATGCCAATGAAGGTACAAGAAGGTTACAGAACACCAAATTGAGTGAACCAAAAAACAGTCTCCTTTCCACAGAATAATCAAGACCCCAAACATACAAAATAAATAAAAAATATTAAGAGCATCTCAGGAAAAATATCACATGAAAACATAAAGGCAAACCTATCAGAATCACATCTGAATTCTCCATGAAAATTCTGAATGCCAGAAGGTTCTGGATAGATACTATACCAACATTAAGAGACCATGCATGCCAGTGTAGACTAGTATATCCAGCAAAATTTTCAATTATTATAGCGGGAGAAACCAAGAAATTCCATTAAAAAAGCAGATTCAAACAATACATACTCACTAATCCAGCCCTACAGAAATTTCTGGAAGGTAAACTACAACCCAAGAAAATTAACAACCAGAAAAACATATGCAATAGAATATCCCAGTTTATGAGCAGCCAAAAGAGAAAAGATGTGGAAATCCACATATAATTCTAACACAAACAACCATTCCAAAAAAATCAAGAATGAGCAATCAATGGTCATTAATATCCGTCAATATTAATGGTCTTATCTTGCCCATAAAAGACACAGGTAAACAGAATGGATTTGCAGACAGAACACATCCTTCTGCTGCATACAATTAACAAATCTCAGACTCAAAGACAGACATAAGACAGAGCATATGCAGATTATGTTGGAACTACAGAAATTGCACGTCGAGCTCACTGAAGCCTTGACAAAGTTCAAGTGGCTGACTGAGGAGAATGATTACTATATGTAAGAGCCTGATGCAGCTTGAGATGGACTGATTCTGTCCTCTTTGTCATCGACCCAAAGTGAGGGCTCTTGTTTTAGCCTGTCTGTCTCTTAGCAAGTAGCCTGCCTGTGAACTTTGGACTTGTGCCTCTTGAACTCTTTTCCTAGGAATGAACCACACTGCGCCCCTCCAAATGTTATCCTGCCAGCATCAGTATCCCTTAGATCTAAAAATGGTTTGCTTCTCAAAGGGAATACCATGCACCCCAGGGCTTCAGGTGTGGTGGTAATTGCTTCACACATCTGTGTTTCATAGAACTGATTCATTGTGGCTGTGTCTTCTGCCCTTATTCAATGTTTACCATATGCACACTGATGTTTTCCCTATACTGTGAAAAGTTAAGCATAGGTGGGATTTGCATCATTTCCTTGGGGGCAAAGTACCACATTTGGTGCCATGGTTTTCAGATGTAGTTTGAGTTGTTACAGGATTTGGTTGTTGTTTTGATTTGCCCTGCCTCTGTGTGATTCTGCCTTAGATACTGTGAGCTGCAGTCTTGGACTCTCTGGAGAGCCTGGTACTGTTCTGGGATGGTGGTACTTGGCAGTAGAGTTGGCAAATGGAGGCTAAATGGAACCCATCATTTTTGGATGGTTTTTCAGTTTCCTCAACATCTGATCCTACAAGTTTTGCATCCACTGAAAAAAATGTACGTATTGAGACTCAAGAAAAGAAAGCTGTTAGAGGAGCAGATTGACCTGTAAGTGTCCCGTGAGGAGGTGAATATACTTTTTAATGAGTTTCATGAGATTTGTGACCCCAGTGCTGAGCAGAATCAGGAAGGCTTAGTAACTATGTGCAGGCTGCTCATGTGTCCAACCATAAAGAAGACACTTTTGTAACCAGCCAGAAACCCATATAAATCATTCATTTGTGTGATCATCCACTGTTATCTTCTTCAAGGACTCTTATGTGTCTGCTGCCTCTCTTTTGCACATTAGTGTGCCCTTATGGGTGTGTGTGTATATGCCCTTCGTGGCCTATTCTGTACATATGTGACCAACTTTCCTTTATGTGTATTGATATGTGTTGCTGTGGGTGACTCTGAATATAGGCAGTTATATGTACAAGTAAGTGTTTGTGTGCACCTATATGTACTTTTTATGCATATTCGTTTTAGTCTGTGAGCCTAGCCTTTAACAACTGAGACATCTCTCTGTCACTTTATGCAAATTTATATTTTCACTCATTCATGAAGTATCTTTAATGATGATTAAGTCCATTTTTATTGAGACAGTACTGTGCCTGTTTATTTTGTATCCATCAACTAATGTATGCTACCCTGATTTTCCTAGATTTCCACCCAGCTCTCTAGAACAAAAGGACATAAAATTACTGTAACTCAATTGTTTTCACAAATTTGTTGAGAAAAATTACTGATCTTCCAGAAAAGGCTTTGGAGTAAACAGAAGGAATGTACTACAGGAAGGGGAGGAAAGGCCTCTGTGGCAGTGTAAGATTTCTGTGAGGCAGTATGGGCTGATTGAATGTTTGTGTCCATTATCTACACCTGGTGAATGGCAACTGTGCACTCACTGCTCAGGTGGCTAGCAGTGTCTTTTCTCTATCCTGTGTTGTCCTCATTATCCTTTCCTATTTCCATTTTTTCTATCATTGAATAACGTTGGCTCAGTTAACCTTGGCCTTGAAAATTGGCATGGATTTTGTTCCTTGAGAGCATCTCGATGATGGAAAATGAGCCATGCCCATGATGCCACCAATTTCCCCTGCTCCCCACCAAACACTTTTCCTGTCCCTTTCTGCTTCCCATGGAGGGTGAGGCCTTCCATGGGGGTTCTTCAAAGTCTGTCATATCATTTGGAGCAGGGCCTAGGGCCTCTCCCTTTGGTCTAGGCTGAGACAGTTTTCTTTTTGTGGACTGGTCTCCCAAAGTTCATTCATGAAATAGGGATAAATCCTGATCCACTAACAGAGGCCACATAGATTAACCAGTCCTCCTAACTGACACCCATATTCATGCTGTCTGTATCAGACCTATGCTGGTTTCCAAGCTATAATTTTGGAGTATATGAACTCTGTCTTGTTCAGTTCAGCAGTTTCCCATAAGCTTGGTGCTCTTCCACAAATTTTCTGGGAATGAAGAATGCCTGTTGGAGATACAGACTGACAAACCTCATGATCTCTTTAAAGTGTCATTCACATGCATGGCG
>NW_024432353.1:0-141903 GCF_017639785.1 Mesocricetus auratus
GGTTAGAACTTAACTATATCTATGTATATATGTTGTATATGTTTGAGTTTGTATCAAAATTAAATCTTCTATTTAGACTAAAAGGGGAATTGTAGGAGTGAACCCACAAATCTATCCGCACATGAGGGCAGAACAAGTAAATTAACACAGGTAGATATAAAAGGAAGTGAAAGGAAAAGGAGCCTCGCTTTTCTCTTGGAAGGAAGCCACGCTTCTAACTCCTAGCTTGTGGTACTCTATCTCTGGTAAAAAAATATAGTGTTTTCCTTATAGCATTGAATATCTTCATTAGTGTGGTATCATTAGTTTTCAAGAAGTTACACACATAGATACTAACATAGTGTTTTATCATTTCTTTTTAAGTAGTTGCACGTGTAGATTCTCACAAAGTGTTGTATCGTTTGTTCTCAAAATGTTACGCAAGTAGTTTCTCCAACAGCGTTCTGTCATTAACTTTATAAGTTACACGTGGAGATTCTCACACTGTGTTGTATCATAGTTTTCAAGAATATACGTATATGGATTCTCACTCAGTGTTGTATCATTACTTTTCAAGAAGTTACAAGTGTCGATGCTCACACAGTGTTGTATCTTTAGATTTCAAGAATTTACTAATATGGATTCGCACACAGTGCTGTATCGTTAGTTTTCAGCAAGTTACACATATAGTTTCTCACACAGTGTTGTATCATTAGTTTTCAAGAGTTTACACATATAGATTCTCAGAATGGGTGTGTTCTTTATTTTCAAGAATTTAGGCATATAGATAAAACACAGTGTTGTATCATTAGTTTTCAAGTAGCAGCACATGTAGTTTCTCACAGAGTGTTGTATCGTTAGTATTTAATAAGGTACACGTGTACATCCTCAGACAGTGTTGTTAGGTTAATTTTCAATTAGTTACACGTGTAGATTCTCAGACAGTGTTGTATCGTTAGTTTTCAAGAGGTTACACGTGTAGATTCTCAGACAGTGTTGAGTCCTTCATTTTCAAGAAGTTATACATATAGATTGAAACAGAGGGATATATCGTTACTTTTCAATATTATACATGTGTAGTTTTTTACACAGTGTTGTATATTTACTTTTCAAAAAGTTACACGTGGAGATTCTCACACTGTGTTGTATCGTTGATATTCAAGAACTTATATAGATTTTCACTCAGTGCTGTATCGTTAGTTTTCAATATGTTGCAAATATAAATTCTCGCACAATGATGAATCATTTGTCTTCAAGTAGCTACTCACGTAGTTTCCCGCAAAGTGTTGTTTCCTTTGTTTTCAATACATTACACGTATAGATGTACAGGCAGCTTTGTGTCGTTAGTTTTCAAAAATATACACATGTAGTTTCTCACACAGTGTTGTTTCGTTAGTTTTCAAGAAGTTACATTCATACAACACATTCAGAATGTGTTGAGTCCTTTATTTTCAAGAAGTTATAAATACAGATACTAACACAGGGTTGTATTGTTACTTTTCAATAAGATACACGTGTAGAGACAGTGTTATTTCGTTCATTTTCAAGAAGTTATGCTTATAGATTCTCACACAGTGCTGTATCGTTATTTTCAAGAAGTTACAAGTGTAGATTCTCAGTGTTGTATTTTTAATTTTCAAGAAGTTACACGTGTAGATTCTCAGACAGTTTTGTATTGTGAGTTTTTCAGAAGGTACTAGTACTAATATATACTCTCACACAAGGTTACTTCGTTAGGTTTCAGGAAGTTATGCATTCAGTTTAGAACTCAGAGTTGTATCGTTACATTTCAAGTAGTTACGTATATAGAATCTCACAGTGCTGAAACATTAGTTTCAAGAAGTTATACACATAGATACTCAAACAATGTTATATCATTTGTTTTTAAGAAGTTACACGTATAGATTTTCTCACAGTGTTGTATAGTTATTTTTGAAGAAGATATACATGTAGATTCTCACACAGTGTTTTATCGTTAGTTTTCAATGTGTTACACGTGTAGATTCTCAGACAGTGTTGCTTTATTCATTTTCAAGAAGTTACATGTGTAGGTTATCACCCAGGGTTGTGTCATTAATTTTCAATAAGTTATAGATGTAGATTATCAGACAGTGTTGTTTTGTAATTTTCAAGAATTTACAATTATAAATTCTCACACAGAGTTGTATAGTTTGTTTTCAAGAAGTTACGTGTGTAGGATCTCAAGACAGTATTGTATCCATAGCTTTCAAGAAGTCACGCTTATAGATTCTCACACAGTTTTGTATCTTTAATTTCAATAATTTACACGTGTAGAATCACAGAGTTGTGTACTTTATTGTAAAGAATTTACACATATAGATTCAAACACAGTTGGTGTCGTTAATTTTCTACACCTGTAAATTATCAGACAATTTTGTATCATTAGTTTTCAATTCGTTATACATGTAGTTTCTCACACAGTGTTATATAGTTAGTTTTCAATAAGTTACACGTATAGATTCTCAGACAGTGTTGTATCGTTAATTTTCAATAGGTTATTCATGTAGATTCTCACAAAGTGTTTTATCTTTAATTATCTATTAGTTACACTTGTAGATTCTCAGACAGTGTTGTGTCCATTATTTTAAGAAGTTACACATATAGATTTAAACACAGTGTTGTATCGTTACTTTTAAATAAGTTACACGTGTAGGTTCTCAGTGTTGTTTCGTTAGTTTTCAAGTAGTTACACATGTAGTTTCTCACCCAGTGTTGTACCATTAGTTTTCAAGAAGTTACACATGTAGTTTCTCACGCAGTGTTTTGTCAATAGTTTTCAAAAGTTACACGTGTAGATTCTCAGACAGTGTTGTATCTTTAGTTTTCAAGATATTACGCTTATAGATTCTTAACCCGTGTCGTATTATTACTTTTCAATAAGTTACACGTGAGAATTCTCACACAGTGTCACATCATTTTTTTCCAATAAGTTACAAGTGTAGATTCTCAAACAGTGTTGTATTGTTAGTTTTCCGGAAGATACTAATGTAGTTTCTCACACAGAGTTATTTCCTTAGTTTTCAAGAAGTTATGCATTCAGTTTAGAAGTCAGAGTTGTATCGTCAGATTTCAAGAGGTTACCTGAATTTATTCTCATACACTGTTGTATCGTTAGTTTTCAAGAAGTTACACACATAGATACTCACACAGTGTTGTATCGTTTTTTTAAGAAGGTACACATATAGATTCTCTCACAGTGTTGTATTGTTAGATTTCAAGATGTTACACATGTAGTTTCTCAAAGAGTGTTGTGTTGTTAATTTTTATAAGTCACGCGTGGAGATTCAAACACTGTGTTGTATCTTTACTTTTCAAGAACTTACATATATAGATTCTCACTCAGTGTTTTATCGTTAGTTTTCACTAAGATTTATATGTGGATTTTCACACTGGGTTGATTTGTAAGATTTCAAGAAGTTACATATATAGACTCTCACACAGTGCTGTATCATTATTTTTAAATAAATTACGAATATAAGTTCTCACACAATATTGTTGGTTTTTAAGATGTTACTCAGGTAGTATCCCAAAAAGTATTGTTTCAATTTTTTCAATAAGTTACACGAATAGATGTGCAGGCAGCTTTGTGTCATTACTTTTCAAGAAGTTATGCATGTAGATTCAAACACTGAGTTATAACTTTAGTTTACAAGAATTTACAAATGTAGTTTCTCACATAGTATTGTATCGTTTATTTTCTAGAATTACACGTGTAGATTCTCAGACAGTGTTGCTTCCCTAGTTTTCAAGTAGTTACACATGTGGTTTCTCACACAATGTTTTATCATTAGTTTTCAAGTAGTTACAAGTGCAGTTTCTAATACAGGTTTTTATCATTAGTTTTCAAGTAGTTAAACTTGAAGTTTCTCACACAGTGTTTTATCATTAGTTTTCAAGAAGTTACACATGTAGTTTCTCACACAGTGCTGTATGATTAGTTTTCAAGATGTTACACGTGAAGATTCTCAGTCAGTGTTATATCGTTAATTTTCGACAAGTTACACGTGTAGATTCCCAGACAATGTGGTTTCAATAGTTTTCAAGAAGTTACACTTATGGATTGTGAGAAAGTGTTGTATCGTTAATTTTCAACAAGTTATATGTGTAGATTCCCAGACAGTTTTGTTTCATTAGTTTTCAAGAAGTTACACTTATGGATTGTCAGACAGTGTTGTATCATTTTTTGAAGAATTTATACGTGTAGATTCTCAAGACAGTGTTGTATCATTAGTGTTCAAGAGGTTATGCTTATAGATCGTCACACAGTGTTGTCTCATTAATTTTCAATAAGTTACATGTGTAGATTCTCACACAGTGTTGTATCGTTAATTTTCAAGCAATTACTCATGTAGTTTCTCAGACAGTGTTGTATTGTTAGTTGTCCAGTAGTTACACATTATTTTCTCACAAAAGTATTGTATCGTTAGTTTTCAAGTAGTTACACGTGTAGATTGTCAGTCATTGTTGTATCGTTAGTTTTCCAGAAATTACTAATGTAGTTTCTCACCCAGAGTTATTTTTACTTTTCAGGCAGTTATGCATTCAGTTTAGAACTCAGTGTTGTATCGTTTTATTTCAAGAATTGACTCTTATAGTTTCTCACACAGTGTTATATCAAGAGTTTTCAATATGTTACACATGTAGATTTTCAAACAGTATTGTATCATTAATTTTTAATTAGTTTCACGTGTAGACTCTCAAACAGTGTTGTATCATTGGTTTTCAAGAAGTTACGCTTATAGATCTCAGACAGTGTTTTATCATTAGTTTTCAATATGTTACATATGTAGATTCTCAGGGTGGTTTTGTTAATTTTCAATTAGTTCCACATGTAGATTCTCAAACAGTGTTGTATCGTTTATTTTCAATAAGATACACGTGTAGATTCTCACACAGTTTTGTATCGTTAATTTTAAATAAGATTCACGTGTACATTCTTAGACAGTGTTGTATTGTTAGTTGTTAAGTAATTATGCCTGTAGATTCTCAAGACAGTGTTGTATCCTTAGTATTCAAGATTTATGCTTATAGATTCTCACACAGTGTTGTACCATTATTTTCAAAAGTTACACATGTAGATTCTCTCCCAGTGTTGTATCGTTAGTTTTCAAGAAGTTGCATATGTAGATTTTCAGACAGTTTTGTGTCCTTTATTTTCAGGAAGTTACTCATAGATTCAAACACAGTGTTGTATCATTACTGTTCATTAAGATATAGGTGTAGATTCTCAGACGGTGTTGTAACATTAGTTTTCACGTAGTTATACATGTAGTTTCTCAAAAAGTGTTGTACCATTGGTTTTCTAGTGCTTACACTTTTGGTTTCCAACACAATGTTGCATGGTTAGTTTTCAATAAGTTACACATGTAGATTCTCAGTCAGTGATGTATCATTAATTTTCAAAATGTTACACTTGAAGATCCTCACATAGTGTTGTATTGTTAGTTTTCCAGAATGTAGGTATATAGATACTCACTCAGTATTGTATCATTAGTTTTCAAGAAGTTACATGTGTGGATTCTCAAGTCAGTGTTGTATTATTATTTTTCAAGAAGTTACTCTCATAGATTCTCACACAGTGTTGTATCATTAGGTTTCAGTACGTTACGTGTCTAGATCCTCACAAGGTGTTGTATCTTTAATTTTCAATACGTTACACGTGTAGATTATCAAAAAGTGTTGTATCGTTAGTTTTCAAGTAGTTACACATATAGTTTCTCACACAGTGTTGTATTGTTAGTTGTCCAGTAGATACACATATAGTTTATCACCCAGTGTTATATCATTAAATTTTAATAAGTTACACGTGTATATTCTCAGACAGTGTTGTGTCCTTTATTTTCAAAAAGCTACGCATATAGATTCAAACACAGTGTTGTATCATTACTTTTCAATAAGATACACCTGCAGATTCTCAAACAATGTTGTATCGTTAGGTTTCAATTAGTTACACATGTAGATGCTCACACAGTGTTGTATCATTAATTTTCAATAAGTTACACGTGTCATTTCTCAGAGAGTGTTGTATCGTTAGTTTTCCAGAAGTTACTAATGTAGTTTCTCACACAGAGTTATTTCGTTAGTTTTCAAGAAGTTACTCATTCAGTTTAGAAATCAGAGTTGGATCGTTAGATTTCAAGAAGCTAGGTAGATATTCTCACACAGTGCTGTATCATTAGTTTACAAGAAGTTATGCACATACATAATCACAACAGAGTTGTATCATTTGTTTTTAAGAAGTTGCACATGTAGATTCTCTCACAGTGTTGTTTCGTTTCTTTTCAAGATGTTATGCATGTAGTTTCTCAAACAGTGTTGTGTCATTAATTTTTACAAGTTACACATTGAGATTCTCACAATGTGTTGTATCGTTAGTTTCCAAGAACTTACATATATAGACTCTCACTCAGAGTTGTATTGTTAGTTTTCAAGAAGTTACACGTGTGGATTCTCACACAGTGTTGTATCCTTAGTTTTCAATAAGTTACGATTATAGATTCTAACACAATGGTGTATGGATTGTTTTCAAGATGTTACTCACGTAGTTTCCCACAGTGTTGTTTCCATTGTTTTCAATAAGTTACACGTATAGATGTACAGGCATTTTGTAACGTTTGATTTCAAGAAGTTACCCATGTAGTTTCTCACACTGTGTTGTATCACTAGTTTTCAAGAAGCTAAATGAGCAGTTTCTCACACAGTGTTGTATCATTAGATTTCCAGAAGTTACACGTGTAGATTCTCAGTGTTGTGTCCTTTATTTTCAAGAAATTACGCATATAAATTCAAACACAGTGTTTTATCATAAATTTTCAATAAGATACACCTGTAGACTCTCAGGTAGTGTTGTATAGTTAGTTTTCCAGTAGTTACACATGTAGTTTCTCACACAGTGTTGTATTGTTAGTTTTCAAGAAGTTATACTTGTACATTCTCAAGACAGTGTTGTATAAATAGTTTTCTAGAAGTTAGGCATATTGATTCTCACATAGTGTTGTATCAATATTTTTCAATATGTTACACGTGTAAAGTCTCAGACAGTGTTGTATCATTAGTTTTCAAGATGTTACACTTACAGATTCCCACACAGTGTAGTATAATTAAGTTTCTATAAATTACACGTGTAGATTCTCACAAGGTATTGTATCTGTAATTTTCAATAAGTTACAAATGTAGATTCTCAGACTGTGTTGTGCCCTTTCTTTTCAAGAAGTTGTGCATATAGAATCAAATACAGCATTTTATCATTACTTCTCAATAAGATGCACGTGTAGATTCTCAGACAGTGTTATATCATTAGTTTTCAAGTAGTTTCACATGTAGTTTCTCACACAGCGTTGTATGGTTAATTTTTAATAATTTACACGAGTAGATTATCAGACAGTGTTGCATCGTTAGTTCTCCAGAAGTTACTAATATAGTTTCTTACACAGAGTTATTTCTTTAGTTTTCAAGAAGTTATACATTCAGTTTAGACTCAGAGTTGTATCATTATATTTCAAGAAGTTAGGTAGATAGATTCTCACACAGTGCTGTATCATTACTTTTCAAGAAGTTACACACATTGATGTTCACACAGTGTTGTATCATTTGTTTTTAAGAAGATGCACATGTAGATTCTCTCACAGTGTTTTATCGTTACTTTTCAAGATAATAGGCATGTAGTTTCTCAAACAGTGATGTGTCGTTAATTTTCATAAGTTACACGTGGAGATTCTCACTCTGTGTTGTATCGTTAGTTTTCAAGAACTTACGCATAGAGATTCTCACTCAGTGTTGTATTGTCAGTTTTCAAGAAGTTACATGTGTGGATTCTCACACAGTGTTGTATCATTAGTTTTCAAGAAGTTATGTATATAGATTCTCACACAGTGCTGTATTGTTAGTTTTGAATCTAAACGATTATAGATTCTCACACAATATTGTATCATTTGTTTTCAAGATGTTACTTACATAGTTGCCCACAAAGTGTTGTTTCCTTTGTTTTCAATAAGTGAAGCATATAGATGTATGTTTGTACCGTTTGATTTCAAGAAGTAACGTATGTAGTTTCTCACACTGTGTTGTATTTTTAGTTTTTAAGAAGTTACACCTGTCGATTCTCAGACAGTGTTGTGTCCTTTGTTATCAAGAAGATACACATATAGATTCAAACATAGAGTTGTGTAGTTACTTTTCATTAAGATACACATATAGTTTCTCAAACAGTGTTGCATCGTGAGTTTTCTAGTAGTTACACATGTAATTTCACACAGTGCTCTCTCCTTAGTTTTCAATAAGATACACGGGTATGATTCTCAGACAGTGTTGTACCGTTAATTTTCAGTAGAATCTCAGACAGTGTTGTATCATTAGTGTTGTGTCATTAGTTTTCAATAAGTTACACGTGTAGATTCCCAGATAGTATTGTTTGTTAATTTTCAATTAGTTACACTAGTAGATTCTCAAACACTTTTGTATCATTAATTTTCAAGAAGTTACACGTGTAGATTATCAGACAGTGTTGTATCGTTAGTTTTCAAGTAGTTATGCTTATAGATTCCCAAACAGTGTTGTATTGTTAGTTTTTCAGAAGTTACTAATGTAGTTTCTCACACAGGATTATTTCGTTAGTTTTCAAGATATTATGCTTTCAGTTTAGAACTCTGAGTTATATCAATAGATTTCAAGAAGTTATGTAAATAGATTCTCACACTGTGTTGTGTCATTAGTTTTCAAGAAGTTGCACAAATTATATCAAACACAGTGTTGTATCTTTTGTGTTTAAGAAATTATACATGTAGATTCTCTCACATTGTTGTAAAGTTAGTTTTCAAGAAGTTACACATGTAATTTTTTTCACAAAGTGTTGTATCATTAGTTTTCAAGAAGCTACATGTGTCGATTCTCAGACAGTATTGTGTCCTTTATTTTCAAGATGTTTTGTATATAGTTTCAAACACAGGGTTGTATCGTTACTTTTCATTATGATACAAGTTTAGTTTCTCACACAGTGTTGTATCATTAGTTTTCAATATGTTACACTAGTAGATTCTCAGTGTTGTTTCGTTAATTTTCAATTAGTTACACTTGTAGATTCTCATACATTGTTGTATCGTTAATTTTCAATAAGTTACATGTATAGCTTCTCAGACAGTGCTGTATTGTTAGTTCTCAAGAAGTTACGCTTATAGATTCTCAAACAGTGTTGTATCATTAGTTTCCAAGTAGATACACATGTAGATCTCAGACAGTGTTGTGTCCTTTATTTTCAAGAAGTCATGCAAATAGATTCAAACACAGGTTTGTATCATTACTTCTCAATAAGATACAGATGTCGTTTCTCACACTGTTGTATCGTTAGTTTCAAAAAGTTACACGTGTAGATTCTAGGGCACTGTTGCATAGGTAATTTTCAAGAACTTATATGTATAGATTCTCACTCAGTGTTCTATGGTTAGTTTTCAAGAAATTACACGTGGAGATTCACAAAGTGTTGTTTCATTAGTTTTCAATATGTTACATATGTAAATTCACACACATTGTGGTATCGTTAGTTTTCAAGAAGTTACACATGTAGATTTACACACAGTGTTGTATTGTTAGTTTTCAAGATGGTACACATGTAGTTTCTCAAACAGTGTTCTGTCGATGATTTTTATAAATTACACGTGGAGATATTCACAATGTGTTGTATCGTTAGTTTTCAAAAACTTATGTATATAGATTCTCACTCAGTGTTGTATCAGTAGTTTTCAAGAAGTTAAATGTGTGGATTCTCCAGACAGTGTGTATCATTAGGATTCAAAACGTTACACTTATAGATTCTCACACAGTGTTGTATCATTAGTTTTCAGTAAGTTAAACATGAAGTTTCTCCCACTGTGTTTTATCATTAGTTTTAAAGAAGTTACACATGTAGATTCTCAGACAGTGTTGTGTTCTTCAAGTAGTTACACATATAGATTCAAGCATAGGGTTGTATCGTGACTTTTCAATAAGATACACGTGTAGTTTCTCACACAGTGTTGTATCGTTAATTTTCAATAAGTTAAATGTGTAGATTCTCAGAAAGTTTTGTTTCGTTAAATTTCATTTTGTTACATGTGTAGATTCTCACACGTTGTTGTATCATTAATTTTCAAAAAGTTAAACGTGTAGATTCTCATATAGTTTTTTATCGTTATTTGTCAAGAAGTTACACGTGTAGATTCTCAGGCAGTGTTGAGTACATTATTTTCAAGAAGTTACACATATGTATTCAAACACAGAGTTGTATCATATCTTTTCAATAAGATATACGTGTAGTTTTTCACACAGTGTTGTAACGTTAATTTTCAATAAGGTACAAGTTTAGATTCTCTGAGAGTGTTGAAACTTCTATTTTCAAGAAGTTACACATATAGTTTCAAACACAGGGTTGTATCGTTACTTTTCAATACAATACACATGTAGAATCTCACTCTGAGTTGTATTGTTGGTTTTCAATGTGTTACTCGTGTAGAATCTCAGACAGTGTTGTATCATTACTTTTCCAGAAGTTACTAATGTAATTTCTCACACAGAGTTATTTTGTTAGTTTTCAAGAAGTTACCCATTCTGTTTAGAACCCAGACTTGTATCGTTAGATTTCAAGAAGTTATCACTGTGTTACCTCACTCAGGATGGTTTCTTCTAGTGTCATCCATTTGCATGCAAATGTCAGGATTCCATTTTTTTCTGCTGAATAGTACTACATTGTGTAAATGTACCACATTTTCTCTATCCACTCTTCAGTTGAGGGACATCTAGGTTGCTTCCAAGTTCTGGCTATTACAAATAATGTTGCTATGAACATGGTGGAGCAGACATCCTTGTTGTATGAATGGGCATCTTTTGGATATATGCCTAAGAGTGGAGTTGCTGGGTCTTGTGATAGGTTTATTCCAATTTTTCTGAGGAATCTCCATACTGATTTCCAAAGTGACTGAACCAGTTGGCACTCCCACAAGCAATGGAGGAGTGTTCCCCTTTCATCACATCTTCTCCCGCATAAATTGTCGTTGGTGTTTTTGATGTTAGCCATTCTGACAGGAGTGAGATGGTATCTCAGTGACAAAAAGAGAAACATGGCATGTACTCTCTCATATATGGATTTTAGACATAGATCTGGGGAGTGCCCCACTACAATCCCATGGCCAGAGAGTCTGGGAAACAGAAACTTCATTCATTGCATGACAGAAGAAGAGGCAGACTCCCACGGTTAAGTACTGAGCTGAACTCATGAAAGCCAGTATCAGAGAGGGAGGACTGATGACCTAAGGGATTAAGACTGGGCTGGTTTACGCCACAGAACCAGCTGACCTCACAAAGGTTAACTCTTGAATCCCAGGCTGATGCCTGGGAATCCAGCATGGGTCTGATCAAGACCCCTGAATCTGGGTGTCAGTGAGGAGGCCTAGGTATTTTATTGAGCCTTGTGCAGTAGATCAGTACTCATCCCGAGTATACTCAAGGACTTTGGACTCCTGAGGTGCACTCTCACCCTGAAGTCTTGGGGGAGGGTCTAGGCCTTGCCCTGGATGTATTGACAGATCTATGGACACCACCACGGAGTACAACACCCTCCCTAGGGAAATGAGGGGATAATGAGGGTTTTCACACACAGTGTTTTCTCATTAGTTTTCAAATATATTTAGTTTGTCACAGTGTATTGTATCATTAATTTTCAATAAGTTGCACGTGTAGATTTTAAGACAGTGTTGTATTGTTAGTTTTCAAGGAATTAGCCATTTGGAAACTCAAGACAGTATTTTATCCTCAGCATTCAAGTAGTTACACTTATAGCACACAGTGTTGTACCATTAGTATTCAATATGCTACACGTGTATATTCTCACATAGTATTGTATATATAATTTTCAATAAGTTACATGTGTAGATTCTCAAGTGGTTGTGTCCTTTATTTTCAAGAAGTTATGCATGTAGATTCAACCACAGTGTTGTAGCGTTTCTTTTCAATAAGATACACTTGTAGATTCTCAGACAGTGTTGTATAGTTAATTTTCAATAAGTTACAACGTGTTGATGCTCACCCAGTGTTGTATTGTTAATTTTCATTAAGTTACACGTGTAGATTATCAGACAGTGTTGTATCGTTAGTTTACTAGTAGTTACTAATGTATTCTCAAAGAGTTATTTCATTTGTCTTCAAGAAGTTATGCATTCAGTTTAGAATGCAGATTGTAGGTCCCTCTGGCATCATCAGGTAAACAGGCCAGCTTCCCGGCCTGTGTTCCAGAGCCTGCAGATCGCCTGGGAACTGCAAAGAGCTCCCAATCCCGGCGGGAGCATCAGGTAAACAGGCCAGCTTCCCAGCCTGTGTTCCAGAGCCTGCAGATCGCCTGGGAACTGCACAGAGCTCCCAATCCCGGCGGGAGCATCAGGTAAACAGGCCAGCTTCCCGGCCTGTGTTCCAGAGCCTGCAGATCGCCTGGGAACTGCACAGAGCTCCCAATCCCGGCGGGAGCCAAGCACCCCAGACTCCAGATCTTCTCTCCCACCAACGAGTCCAGGAAACTAGAGAAGGCTGGGAGCACAGGGAAGTAGCTGTCCCTCTGGCATCATCAGGTAAACAGGCCAGCTTCCCGGCCTGTGTTCCAGAGCCTGCAGATCGCCTGGGAACTGCACAGAGCTCCCAATCCCGGCGGGAGCCAAGCACCCCAGACTCCAGATCTTCTCTCCCACCAACGAGTCCAGGAAACTAGAGAAGGCTGGGAGCACAGGGAAGTAGCTGTCCCTCTGGCATCATCAGGTAAACAGGCCAGCTTCCCGGCCTGTGTTCCAGAGCCTGCAGATCGCCTGGGAACTGCACAGAGCTCCCAATCCCGGCGGGAGCATCAGGTAAACAGGCCAGCTTCCCGGCCTGTGTTCCAGAGCCTGCAGATCGCCTGGGAACTGCACAGAGCTCCCAATCCCGGCGGGAGCATCAGGTAAACAGGCCAGCTTCCCGGCCTGTGTTCCAGAGCCTGCAGATCGCCTGGGAACTGCACAGAGCTCCCAATCCCGGCGGGAGCATCAGGTAAACAGGCCAGCTTCCCGGCCTGTGTTCCAGAGCCTGCAGATCGCCTGGGAACTGCACAGAGCTCCCAATCCCGGCGGGAGCCAAGCACCCCAGACTCCAGATCTTCTCTCCCACCAACGAGTCCAGGAAACTAGAGAAGGCTGGGAGCACAGGGAAGTAGCTGTCCCTCTGGCATCATCAGGTAAACAGGCCAGCTTCCCGGCCTGTGTTCCAGAGCCTGCAGATCGCCTGGGAACTGCACAGAGCTCCCAATCCCGGCGGGAGCCAAGCACCCCAGACTCCAGATCTTCTCTCCCACCAACGAGTCCAGGAAACTAGAGAAGGCTGGGAGCACAGGGAAATAGCTGTCCCTCTGGCATCATCAGGTAAACAGGCCAGCTTCCCGGCCTGTGTTCCAGAGCCTGCAGATCGCCTGGGAACTGCACAGAGCTCCCAATCCCGGCGGGAGCATCAGGTAAACAGGCCAGCTTCCCGGCCTGTGTTCCAGAGCCTGCAGATCGCCTGGGAACTGCACAGAGCTCCCAATCCCGGCGGGAGCATCAGGTAAACAGGCCAGCTTCCCGGCCTGTGTTCCAGAGCCTGCAGATCGCCTGGGAACTGCACAGAGCTCCCAATCCCGGCGGGAGCATCAGGTAAACAGGCCAGCTTCCCGGCCTGTGTTCCAGAGCCTGCAGATCGCCTGGGAACTGCACAGAGCTCCCAATCCCGGCGGGAGCATCAGGTAAACAGGCCAGCTTCCCGGCCTGTGTTCCAGAGCCTGCAGATCGCCTGGGAACTGCACAGAGCTCCCAATCCCGGCGGGAGCATCAGGTAAACAGGCCAGCTTCCCGGCCTGTGTTCCAGAGCCTGCAGATCGCCTGGGAACTGCACAGAGCTCCCAATCCCGGCGGGAGCATCAGGTAAACAGGCCAGCTTCCCGGCCTGTGTTCCAGAGCCTGCAGATCGCCTGGGAACTGCACAGAGCTCCCAATCCCGGCGGGAGCCAAGCACCCCAGACTCCAGATCTTCTCTCCCACCAACGAGTCCAGGAAACTAGAGAAGGCTGGGAGCACAGGGAAGTAGCTGTCCCTCTGGCATCATCAGGTAAACAGGCCAGCTTCCCGGCCTGTGTTCCAGAGCCTGCAGATCGCCTGGGAACTGCACAGAGCTCCCAATCCCGGCGGGAGCCAAGCACCCCAGACTCCAGATCTTCTCTCCCACCAACGAGTCCAGGAAACTAGAGAAGGCTGGGAGCACAGGGAAGTAGCTGTCCCTCTGGCATCATCAGGTAAACAGGCCAGCTTCCCGGCCTGTGTTCCAGAGCCTGCAGATCGCCTGGGAACTGCACAGAGCTCCCAATCCCGGCGGGAGCATCAGGTAAACAGGCCAGCTTCCCGGCCTGTGTTCCAGAGCCTGCAGATCGCCTGGGAACTGCACAGAGCTCCCAATCCCGGCGGGAGCATCAGGTAAACAGGCCAGCTTCCCGGCCTGTGTTCCAGAGCCTGCAGATCGCCTGGGAACTGCACAGAGCTCCCAATCCCGGCGGGAGCATCAGGTAAACAGGCCAGCTTCCCGGCCTGTGTTCCAGAGCCTGCAGATCGCCTGGGAACTGCACAGAGCTCCCAATCCCGGCGGGAGCCAAGCACCCCAGACTCCAGATCTTCTCTCCCACCAACGAGTCCAGGAAACTAGAGAAGGCTGGGAGCACAGGGAAGTAGCTGTCCCTCTGGCATCATCAGGTAAACAGGCCAGCTTCCCGGCCTGTGTTCCAGAGCCTGCAGATCGCCTGGGAACTGCACAGAGCTCCCAATCCCGGCGGGAGCCAAGCACCCCAGACTCCAGATCTTCTCTCCCACCAACGAGTCCAGGAAACTAGAGAAGGCTGGGAGCACAGGGAAGTAGCTGTCCCTCTGGCATCATCAGGTAAACAGGCCAGCTTCCCGGCCTGTGTTCCAGAGCCTGCAGATCGCCTGGGAACTGCACAGAGCTCCCAATCCCGGCGGGAGCATCAGGTAAACAGGCCAGCTTCCCGGCCTGTGTTCCAGAGCCTGCAGATCGCCTGGGAACTGCACAGAGCTCCCAATCCCGGCGGGAGCATCAGGTAAACAGGCCAGCTTCCCGGCCTGTGTTCCAGAGCCTGCAGATCGCCTGGGAACTGCACAGAGCTCCCAATCCCGGCGGGAGCCAAGCACCCCAGACTCCAGATCTTCTCTCCCACCAACGAGTCCAGGAAACTAGAGAAGGCTGGGAGCACAGGGAAGTAGCTGTCCCTCTGGCATCATCAGGTAAACAGGCCAGCTTCCCGGCCTGTGTTCCAGAGCCTGCAGATCGCCTGGGAACTGCACAGAGCTCCCAATCCCGGCGGGAGCATCAGGTAAACAGGCCAGCTTCCCGGCCTGTGTTCCAGAGCCTGCAGATCGCCTGGGAACTGCACAGAGCTCCCAATCCCGGCGGGAGCCAAGCACCCCAGACTCCAGATCTTCTCTCCCACCAACGAGTCCAGGAAACTAGAGAAGGCTGGGAGCACAGGGAAGTAGCTGTCCCTCTGGCATCATCAGGTAAACAGGCCAGCTTCCCGGCCTGTGTTCCAGAGCCTGCAGATCGCCTGGGAACTGCACAGAGCTCCCAATCCCGGCGGGAGCCAAGCACCCCAGACTCCAGATCTTCTCTCCCACCAACGAGTCCAGGAAACTAGAGAAGGCTGGGAGCACAGGGAAGTAGCTGTCCCTCTGGCATCATCAGGTAAACAGGCCAGCTTCCCGGCCTGTGTTCCAGAGCCTGCAGATCGCCTGGGAACTGCACAGAGCTCCCAATCCCGGCGGGAGCATCAGGTAAACAGGCCAGCTTCCCGGCCTGTGTTCCAGAGCCTGCAGATCGCCTGGGAACTGCACAGAGCTCCCAATCCCGGCGGGAGCATCAGGTAAACAGGCCAGCTTCCCGGCCTGTGTTCCAGAACCTGCAGATCGCCTGGGAACTGCACAGAGCTCCCAATCCCGGCGGGAGCATCAGGTAAACAGGCCAGCTTCCCGGCCTGTGTTCCAGAGCCTGCAGATCGCCTGGGAACTGCACAGAGCTCCCAATCCCGGCGGGAGCATCAGGTAAACAGGCCAGCTTCCCGGCCTGTGTTCCAGAGCCTGCAGATCGCCTGGGAACTGCACAGAGCTCCCAATCCCGGCGGGAGCCAAGCACCCCAGACTCCAGATCTTCTCTCCCACCAACGAGTCCAGGAAACTAGAGAAGGCTGGGAGCACAGGGAAGTAGCTGTCCCTCTGGCATCATCAGGTAAACAGGCCAGCTTCCCGGCCTGTGTTCCAGAGCCTGCAGATCGCCTGGGAACTGCACAGAGCTCCCAATCCCGGCGGGAGCCAAGCACCCCAGACTCCAGATCTTCTCTCCCACCAAAGAGACCAGGAAACTACAGGAGCCAGTGAGACCAGGGAGTAGCTGTTCCGGATCAGGTACAACAGGACCCAGCATAGGGTCCAGGAGACCAGGTAGGAGGCTAAGCGCCCCAGATTCCTGTTCTTCTTCTCTACCCACGGACCAGCATTTGGACAAGGCATAGAAGAACCACCAGATTACTGGACTTACTAGCACCCACCAAAGGGAACTCTGGTCCCCAGACCAGGAAGGGGCTCTTTCTGCACCCACTAGAAGAAGAGATGGGAAAGAGACAATACAAAAACACAGTCAGCAACAGAAAAACAAATATGACACCGCCAGATTCTAGAGACTCCACACCAGCAAGACCCCAATATTCCAACGCGAAGGAAGCAGAAGATAACGACCTTAAAAGCACTTTCATGAAAATGATAGAGGCCCTAAAAGAGGATATTGGAAAATCCCTCAAAGAAATGGAAGAAAAAACAAACCAAAAAATGCAAGAAATGGAAGAAAAACAAACCAAAAAATGCAAGAATTGGAAGAAAAAACAAACCAAAAAAGGCACGAAATGGAAGAAGAAATGAAGCAAAAAATGCAAGAAATGAAAGAAAAAGCAAAGCAAAAAATGCAAGAATTAGAAGAAGAAACATACCAAATAAGGCAGGAAATGGAAGAAGAAACAAAGCAAAAAATGCAAGAAATGGTAGAAAAACAAAGCAAAAAATGAAAAAAATGGAGGAAGAAACAAACCAAAAAAGGCAGGAAATGGAAGAAGAAACAAAGCACAAAATCCAAGAAATGGAACAAAAAGCAAACCAAAAAATGCAAGAAATGGAAGAAAGAACAAAACAAAAAATTCATAAAAGGCAACAAACGGACGAACAGATAAACAGAAAATTGCAAGAAGCAATGCAAACGCTGCAATGGTTGAAAACTGAAATAGAGACACTAAAAAAACACAATCTGAAGAAAGGCAGAAAATAGAAAAGCTGGACAAACAGTCAGGCACTACCAATACAAGCATTACCAACAGAATAGAAGAGATGGAAGAGAGAATCTCAAGTGTTGAAGATACATTAGAGAAATGGATTTATCAACCAAAGAAAACCTTAAATCCAACAAATCCTTAACACAAAACATCCAGGAATAATGGGACACCATGAAAAGACCAAACCTAAGAATAATAGGTATAGAAGAAGGAGAAGAAATCCACCTCAAAGGGGCAGAAGGCATATTCAACAAAATCATAGAAGAAAACTTTCCCAACCTTAAGAAAGACATGCCAATGAAGGTACAAGAAGCCTACAGAACACCAAATAGAGTGGACCACAAAAAAATCCCCTCACCACATAATAATCAAGACCTCAAACATACAGAATAAAGAAAGAATATTAAGAGCAGCTAAGGAAAATGGTCAAGTAACATATAAAGGCAGACCTATCAGAATTACACCTGATTTCTCCATGGAAACTCTGAAAGCCAGAAGGTCCTGGATAGATATTCTACCTACACTAAGAGACCATGGATGCCAGCCCAGACTACTATACTCGGCAAAGCTCTCAATCACTATAGACGGAGAAAACAAGATATTCCATGACAAAACTAGATTCAACCAATATGTGTCCACTAACCCAGCCCTACAGAAAATTTTGGAAGGAAAACTCCAACCCAAGGAAGCTAACTACAACCAGAAAAACATAAGCATTAGAGAATCCCTCTCTACCAACAGCCAAAAGAACAAAGGGGCGAATTTCCACCCATAATTCCACCAACAACAACCATCGCAAATCGAAGAAGGATGAGCAATCAATGGTCATTAATATCCCTCAATATTAACGGCCTTAACTCACCCATAAAAAGACACAGACTAGCAGAATGGATTCGAAGACAGAACCCTTCCTTCTGCTGCATACAAGAAACACACCTCACCCTCAAAGACAGACATTACTTGAGAGTTAAAGGTTGGTAAAATTTTTTTCAATCAAATGGACCCAAGAAACAAGCAGGGGTAGCAATCCTAATATCTAACAAACTAGACTTTAAAATAAAATCAATCAAAAGAGATGAAGGAGGTCATTACATACTCATCACAGGTGAAAGCCACCAAGATGAAGTATCTATCCTGAACATCTATGCCCCCAATACAAAGGCATCCACATTCGTTAAAGAAACATTATTAGAACTTAAATCTCATCTAAAGCCCCACACAGTTATAGTGGGAGATTTCAACACACCACTCTCACCACTAGACAAGAATACCAGACAGAAACTCAACAAAGAAGCAAAGGGTCTAATAGAAGTAATGACCCAACTGGGATTAACAGATATCTATAGAACATTTCATCCACATAAAAAAGAATATACCTTCTTCTCACCACCACATGGAACCTTCTCAAAAATCGACCACATACTTGGCAACATATCAAACCTCAGCAGCTACAAAAAATTGGAATAACTCCATGCATCTTATCAGACCACCATGCCTTAAAATTAGAATTCAACAACAACACGAATTGCAGAAAACCTACAAACTCATGGAAATTGAATAATGCTCAACTGCACCATCACTGGGTCAAAGAGGAAATGAAAAAAGAAATTAAAGACTTCCTCGAATTCAATGAGAATGATGACACAACATACCCAAACCTATGGGACACTTTGAAAGCAGTGCTACGGGGGAAGTTCATAGCACTAAGTGCTCACATGAGGAAACAGGAAAACAGTTATACCAGAGAATTAACATCACATCCAAAACAGCAAAGGACCCAATTAAGAAGTGGGCTGCAGAACTAAATAGAGAGTTTTCAATAGAGGAGTCTAAAATGGCTGAGAGGCACTTGAGAAAGTGCTCAACATCCTTAGCCATCCGGGAAATGCAAATCAAAGCAACTCTGAGATACCATCTCACTCCTGTCAGAATGGCTAAAATCAAAAACACCAATGACAATTTATGCTGGAGAGGATGTGGTGAAAGGGGGACACTCCTCCATTGCTGGTGGGAGTGCCAACTGGTTCAGCCACTTTGGAAAGCAGTATGGAGATTCCTCAGAAAAATGGGAATAAACCTACCACAAGACCCAGCAACTGCACTCTTAGGCATATATCCAAAAGATGCCCATTCATATAACAAAGATGTCTGTTCCACTATGTTCATAGCAGCTTTATTTGTAATAGCCAGAACTTGGAAGCAACCTAGATGACCCTCAACCGAAGAATGGATAGAGAAAATTTGGTATATCTACACAATGGAGTACTATTCAGTAGAAAAAAATAATGGAATCATGAGATTCGCAGGCAAATGGATGACACTAGAAGAAACCATCCTGAGTGAGGTAACCCAGTCACAAAAAGAGAAACATGGCATGTACTCTCTCATATATGGATTTTAGACATAGACCTGGGGAGTGCCAGCCTACAATCCTATTGCCAGAGAGTCTGGGAAACAGAAACTTCATTTACTGGCTGGTTAAGTACTGAGCTGAACTCAAGAAAGCCAGTATCAGAGAGGGAGGACTGATGATCAAAGGGATTAAGACTGGGCTGGTTGAACCCCAGAAACAGCTGACCAGACAAAGGTTAACTCTTGAATCCCAGGAATCAGCCTGGGAATCCAGCATGGGACTGATCAAGACCCCCTGAATCTGGGTGTCAGTGAGGAGGCCTAGGTAATCTATTGAGCCTTGGGCAGCAGATCAGTACCCATCCCAAGTATACACACGGTCTCTGGACTCCCATAGAACAATGTGAGGTGCACTCTCACCCTGAACTCTTGGGGATGGTTCTAGGCCCTGCCCTATATGAAATGACAGACTATGGACACCCCCATGGAGGGCCTCACCCTCCCTGGGGGAATGAGGGGATAACGGGGGGTGATGGGGGATGGGGGAGGGCACGGGAGGAGGGGAGGGAAAGGGAGAGGGACCTCGTACTGACTTGTGAAACAACCTTGTTTCTTATCTAAATTTAAAATGGAAAATAAAAAAATATTAATAAAAAAAAGAATGCAGATTGTATTCTTAGATTTCAAGAACTTACGTAGATAGATTCTCACATTGTGTTGTATCATTAGTTTTCAAGAACTTACATATATAGATTCTCACACACGTTGTATTGTTAGTTTTGAAGAAGTTATGAATTCAGTTTAGAACTATGTGTTGTATCATTAGTTTTCAAGATGTTATGCTTATAGATTCAAAACACAATGTTGTATCATTAGTTTTAAAGAAGTTACAGGTGTAGATTCTCAGACAGTGTTGTATTGTTAGGGTTCAAGTAGTTACACATGTAGTTTCTCACACAGTGTTATCTGATTAGTTTTCAATAAGGTACATGTGTAGGATCTCACACAGCATTGTTTCATTAGTTTTCAAGAAGTTATTCATGTGGTTACTCACACAGTATTGTATTGATTGTTTTCAAGAAGTATCGCTTATAGATTCTCACACAAAGTTGATTCGTTAGTTTTCAATGAGTTACACATGTAGTTTCTCACACAGGGTTGTATCGATAGTTTCTAGTGTTACACATGTACTTTCTCACACAAGTTTGTATCGCTAGTTTTGCAGAAGTTACATGTGCAAACTGGCACACAATGTTATATAGTTAGTTTTCCATAAGATACACATGTAGTTTTTCACACAGTGTTGAATCATTAATCTTCAATAAAGTACGCGAATAGATTCACACACAGTGTCGTGTAGTTAGATTTCCTTTTTTCTTTTTTTTTTGGTTTTTTCGAGATAGGGTTTCTCTGTATTGTTTTCGAGGCTATCGGTCCAGCCTGGCCTCGAACTCACAGAGATCCGCCTGCCTCTGCCTCCCGAGTGCTGGGATTAAAGGCGTGTACCACCACTGGTGTGTCCTTAGTTTGCAAGAAGTTATGCATGTAGTTCCGCACAGTGTTGGATTGATGGTTTTCAAGAGGTGTCACTTAAGATTCGCATAGAGTGTTGTGTCTTCGTTTTCCATAAGATACACATGTAGTTTCTCACAGTGTTTTATCGATATTTTCCAAGAAGTTACACATGTAGACTCTCACACAGTGTTGTATCATTATTTTTCAAGAAATTACGCATGTAGTTTCTCACACAGTGTGGTATTGATAGTTTACAATAAGTTACTAGTGTAGATTCTCACACTGTGTTGTATCTTTAATTTTCATGTAATTACACGTGTAGATACTTATACAGTGTTGTATCTTTAGTTTTCAATAAGTTACACCTGTACATTCTCACACATCATTGTGTCTTTATTTTTCAATAAGGTACATGTGTAGATTCTCACACAGTATTGTTTCGTTAGTTATCAATAAGGTACACGTGTAGAATCTCACACAGGGTGTATCCTTAGTTTTCAATAAGGTACACGTGTAGAATCTCACATATCATTGTATCGCTAATTTTCAATAAGGTGCAAATGTAGATTCTCACACAGCGTTGTATCGTTAGTTTTCAAAAAGTTAAATGTATAGATTCTCAGACAGTGTTGAGTACTTAGTATTCAAGAAGTTACTCATATAGATTCTCACACAGTGTTGCACAATGAGTTTTCAAGCCGTTACACGTGTAGATTTTCACTCAGTATTGTATCGTTAATTTTAAATAAGTTTCACGTGCAGATTCTCACACAGTGTTGAAACGTTTGTTTTCAAATAAGTTACACGTGTAGATACTCACACAGTTTTGTATTATTAGTTTTCCAGAATTTATTAATATAGTTTCTCACAGAGTTATTTCATAATTTTTTCTAGAAGTTATGCATTCAGGTTAGTACCCAGACTTGTATCGTTATATTTCAAGAATTTACGTAGATTCTCACACTGTGTTGAATCATTAGTTTTCAAGAACGTACATATATCGATTTTCTTTTTTTTTTCCTCTGGCATCTTAACTATGAGCTGTATTTCCATCCTCTGGTATTTTTTTTCTAGCAGTTACATGGAAACTTAGCAATTATGTAATTATCTATTTAAAGTCTGTCACCTTGCCATTATACATTTTTTTTGTATTTTTTTATTCTTTTTTTTAAATTTAGATAAGAAACAAGGTTGCTTCACAAGTCAGTTCCAGGTCCCTCTCCCTTTCCCTCCCTCCTCCCATGCCCCCCCCACCCCCCCCCGTTATCCCCTCGTTCCCCCAGGGAGGGTGAGGCCCTCCATGGGGGTGTCCATAGTCTGTCATTTCATATAGGGCAGGGCCTAGACCCTTCCCCAAGAGTTCAGGGTGAGAGTGCACCTCACATTGTTCTATGGGAGTCCAAAGTCCGTGTGTATACTTGGGATGGGTACTGATCTGCTGCCCAAGGCTAACTAGATTACCTAGGCCTCCTCACTGACACCCAGATTCAGGGGGTCTTGATCGGTCCCATGCTGGATTCCCAGGCTGATGCCTGGGATTCAAGAGTTAACCTTTTTCTGGTCAGCTGTTTCTGGGGGTTAAACCAGCCCAGTCTTAATCCCTTTGATCAGTCCTCCCTCTCTGATACTGGCTTTCTTGTGTTCAGCTCAGTACTTAACCAGCCACTAAATATAGTTTCTGTTTCCCAGACTGTCTGGCCATAGGATTGTAGGCTGGCACTCCCCACATCTATGTCTAGAATCCATATATGAGAGAGTACATGCCATGTTTCTCTTTTTGTGACTGGGTTACCTCACTCAGGATGGTTTCTTCTAGTGTCATCCATTTGCCTGCAAATCTCATGATTCCATTATTTTTTTCTGCTGAATAGTACTCCATTGTGTAGATGTACCACATTTTCTCTATCCACTCTTCGGGTGAGGGACATCTAGGTTGCTTCCAAGTTCTGGCTATTACAAACAAAGCTGCTATGAACATAGTGTAGCAGACATCTTTGTTGTATGAATGGGCATCTTTTGGGTATATGAATCAGAGTGGAGTTGCTGGGTCTTGTGGTAGGTTTATTCCCATTTTTCTGAGGAATCTCCATACTGCTTTCCAAATTGGCTGAACCAGTTGGCACTCCCACCAGCAATGAAGGAGTGTCCCCCTTTCACCACATCCTCTCCAGCATAAATTGTCATTGGTGTTTTTGATTTTAGCCATTCTGACAGGAGTGAGATGGTATCTCAGAGTTGTTTTGATTTGCATTTCCCGGATGGCTAAGGATGTTGAGCACTTTCTCAAGTGCCTCTCAGCCATTTTAGACTACTCTATTGAATACTCTCTCTTTAGTTCTGCAGCCCACTTTTTAATTGGGTCCTTTGCTGTTTTGGAGACTTGCTTCTTGAGTTCTTTGTAAATTTTGGAGATGAACCCTCTGTCAGTTGTGGGATTAGTGAATATTTTTCCCATTCTGTGGGCTGCCTTTTTGTCTTGCTGACTGTGTCCTTTGCCTTACAGAAGCTTCTCAGTTTCAGTAGGTCCCATTTATTAATTGTTGATCTCACTGTCTGTGCTACTGGTGTTATGTTCAGGAAGCTGTCTCCTGTACCAATTCGTTCAAGGGTACCACCCACTTTCTCTTCTATGAGGTTCAGTGTGGCTGGATTTATGTTGAGGTCTTTGATCCATTTGGACTTAAGGTTTGTGCATGGCGATAAACATGGATCGATCCGCATTCTTCTACATGCCAGTCTCCAATTATGCCAGCACCATTTGTTGAAGATGCTTTCTTTATTCCATTGTATATTTTTAGCTTCTTTGTCAAAGATCAGATGTTCGTACGTGTGTGGGTTAATACCCGGATTTTCAATTCGATTCCATTGGTCTACCTGTCTATTTTTGTGCCAATACCAAGGTGTTTTCAGGACTATAGCTCTATAATAGAGCTTGAGGTCAGGGATGGTGATGCCTCCCTACGTTGCCTTGTTGAACAGGGTTGTTTTGGCTATCCTGGGTCTTTTGGTTTTCCAAACAAAATTGATTATTGTTCTTTCAAGTTCTGTGAAGAATTGAGCTGGGATTTTAATGGGGATAGCATTGAATTTGTAGATTGCTTTTGGCAGGATTGCCATTTTTACTACATTGATCCTACCTATCCAAGAGCATGGGAGATCTTTCCATTTTCTGAGGGCTTCTTTAATTTCTTTCTTTAGAGATTCAAAGTTCTTACAATACAGGTCTTTCACTTGTTTGGTTAGTGTTACCCCAAGTTATTTTATGTTGTTTGTGGCAATTGTAAAGGGTGATGTTTCTCTGATTTCACTTTCAGCCCTTTTATCATCTGTATATAATAGGGCTACTGACTTTCTTGAGTTGATCTTGTAGCCTGCCATTTTGCTGAAGGTGTTAATCTGCTGTAAGAGTTCCCTGGTAGAGTTCTTTGGGCCATTGATGTAAACTATCATATCATCTGCAAACAGTGAAAGTTTGTCCTCTTCCTTCCCAATTTGTATCCCCTTGATCCCCCTTTGTTGTCGTATGGCAATAGCTAGAACTTCAAGTACCATGTTGAAAAGGTATGGAGAGAGTGGACAGCCTTGTTTTCTTCCTGATTTTAGAGGAATTGCGTTGAGTTTCTGTCCATTTAGTTTGATGTTGGCTGTTGGTTTACTGTACATGGCTTTTATTATGTTTAAGTATGTCCCTGTTATCCCAGATCTCTCCAAGACCTTTATCATGAAGGGGTGTTGGATATTGTCAAAGGCTTTTTCAGCATCTAGTGAGATGATCATGTGATTTTTGTTTTTCAGCTAGTTTATATGGTGGATTACGTTGATGGAATTTCGTATGTTGAACTATCCCTGCATTCCTGGGATGAAACCTACTTGATCGTGGTGAATGATTGTTTTGATGTGTTCTTGGATCCGATTTGCCAGTATTTTATTGAGCATTTTTGCATCAATGTTCATGAGGGATATTTGTCTGAAGTTCTCTTTCTTCGTTGTATCTTTGTGTGGCTTGGGGATCAAGGTTATTGACACCTCATAGAAAGAGTTTGGCAAAGACCCTTCTGCTTCTATTGTGTGGAACACTTTGAGAAGATGGTATAAGCTGTTCTTTGAATTTGTGGTAGAATTCTGCACTGAGGCCATCTGGACATGGACTTTTTTTGGTTGGGAGACTTTTGATGACAGCTTCTATTTCCATAGGGGTTATAGGTCTATTTAAATTGCTTATCTGTTCTTGATTTAGTTTTGGCAAATGGTAGCTGTCCAGGAAGTCATCCATTTCCTTTAAATTTTCGAATTTTGTGGAGTACAGGTTTTCAAAGTATGACCTAATGATTCTCTGGATTTCCTCAGAGTCTGTTGTTATGTCCCCCTTTTCATTTCTGATTTTGTTAATTTGCATGTTCACTCTCTGCTGTTTGGTAAGTTTGGACAAAGTTTTGTCTATCTTGTTGATTTTCTCAAAGAACCAACTCTTCGTTGCAGTGATTCTTTGTATTGTTTTTCTGGTTTCTACTTTGTTGATTTCAGCCCTCAATTTTATTATTTCCTGGCGTCTACTCCTCCTGGGGGAGTTTGCTTCTTTGTGTTCTAGAGCTTTTAGCTGTGATGTTAATTCTCTGGTATAACTGTTTTCCTGTTTCTTCATGTGAGCACTTAGTGCTATGAACTTCCCCCGTAGCACTGCTTTCATAGTGTCCCATAGGTTTGGGTATGTTGTGTCTTCATTCTCATTGAATTCGAGGAAGTCTTTAATTTCTGGTTTTATTTCCTCTTTGACCCAGGGATGGTGCAGTTGAGCATTATTCAATTTCCATGAGTTTGTAGGTTTTCTGCAGTTTGTGTTGCTGTTGAATTCTAATTTTAAGGCATGGTGGTCTGATAAGATGCATGGAGTTATTCCAATTTTTTTGTAGCTGCTGAGGTTTGATACGTTGCCAAGTATGTGGTCGATTTTTGAGAAGCTTCCATGTGGTGGTGAGAAGAAGTTATATTCTTTTTTATGTGGATGAAATGTTCTATAGATATCTGTTAATCCCAGTTGGGTCATTACTTCTATTATTCCCTTTGCTTCTTTGTTGAGTTTCTGTCTGGTATTCTTGTCTAGTGGTGAGAGTGGTGTGTTGAAATCTCCCACTATAACTGTGTGGGGCTTTAGATGAGATTTAAGTTCTAATAATGTTTCTTTAACGAATGTGGACGCCTTTGTATTGGGGGCATAGATGTTCAGGATAGACACTTCATCTTGGTGGGTTTCACCTGTGATGTGTATGTAATGACCTCCTTTATCTCTTTTGATTGATTTTATTTTAAAGTCTAGTTTGTTAGATATTAGGATTGCTACCCCTGCTTGTTTCTTGGGTCCATTTGATTGAAAAAATTTTCCCAACCATTAACTCTCAGGTAATGTCTGTCTTTGAGGGTGAGGTGTGTTTCTTGTATGCAGGAGAAGGAAGGGTTCTGTCTTCGAATCCATTCTGCTAGTCTGTGTCTTTTTATGGGTGAGTTAAGGCCGTTAATATTGAGGGATATTAATGACCATTGATTGCTCATCCTTCTTCGATTTGCGATGGTTGATGTTGGTGGAATTATGTGTGGAATTTCACCCCTTTGTTCTTTTGGCTGTTGGTAGAGAGGGATTCTCTAATGCTTATGTTTTTCTGGTTGTAGTTAGCTTCCTTGGGTTGGAGTTTTCCTTCCAAATTTTTCTGTAGGGCTGGGTTAGTGGACACATATTGCTTGAATCTAGTTTTGTCATGGAATATCGATTTTCACATACTGTTGTATCCTCAGTTTTCAAGAAGTTATGAATTCAGTTTAGAACTCAGTGTTGTATCGTTAGTTTTCATGATGTTACGCTTATAGATTCAAAACACAGTGTCGTATTGTTAGTTTTCAAGAAGTTACACGTGTAGTTTCTCACACCGTGTTGTATGATTAATTTTCAAGAATGTAGACATGTAGTTTTTCACACCGTTTTGTATAAGTCGTTTTCAAGATATTATGCTTATAGATTCTCACACAGTATTGTATGGTTAGTTTTCACTAAATAACACCCTAACCCTAAATCTAACCCAAAACCTAACCCTAACACTAAACCTAAACCCAAACCAAGCCTAACCCTAGCCCTAACCATAACCCTAAACCAAACCCTAGTTCTAACCCAAACACTAACCCTCTCCCTAACCCTAACCATAACATTACCCTTAAGCTATCCCAAAACCTAACCCTACCCATAAACCTAACTCAAATCCTAAACCTAACTCTAACACTAAGACTAACCCTAACCCTAAGGATAACCCTGTCCCTAACTGTAACACTAACCTAACCCTAAACATAACCCTAACCCTAATGCTAAAGATAACCCTAACTTAATCCTAACCGTAACACTGTAAAACTAACCTTAACCCTAACCCTAACACTAATGCTAAACCTATTCCCAAACCTAACCCTCACCATAAACCTATCCTTTACCTACCCCTAATCCTAACACTAAACCTATCCCTCACCTCTAACCCCGAACCCTAACCCTAACCCTACCTCTAACGATAACCCAAAATCCTAACCCTAACCCTAACTGTAACCCTAAACATAACCCTAACCCTAATCTTACCCTTAACCTATCCCTAAACCTAACCATAATCATAAGCCTAACCCTAACCTTAACCTTATCCCTAGCCATAATCCTTACATAATAGTAACCCTAACCATCTAAACCTTAACCCTAACAATAACCCTCACCGTTAGGTTTCAAGAAATTATGTATGGAATTTTGAAACTTTTTTTTGTACTGTTAGTTTTCAATACATTAGGTATATAGATTCTCACACAGTGTTGTATAGTTACTTTCAAGGAGTTAAACAAGAAGCTTCTCATAAAGTGGTATATAGTTAATTTTCAAGAAGATATGCATGTAGATTCTCACACAGTGTTGTATAGTTAGTTTTCAATAAGGTACACGTGTAAAATCTCACACAGCACTGTATCGTTAGTTTTCAATAAGTTACACCTGTAGATTCTCACACATCGTTGTATCGTTAGTTTTCAATAAGGTACACATGTAGAATCTCACACAGTGTTGTATCGTTAGTGTTCAATAAGTTACAGGTGTAGATTATCACACAGCATTGTAGCTTTAGTTTTCAATAATGTACACGTGTTAAATCACATACAGTGTTGTGTCATTAGTTTCAATAATTTACACATGTAAATTCTCACACAGTGTTGGATCATTAGTTTTCAATAAGTTAAATGTGTAGAATCTCACACAGCATTGTATCGTTAGTTTTCCAGAATTTACACATGTAATTTCTCACACAGATTTGTATCGCTAGTCTTCAAGTAGTTACACATAGAGATTCTCACACAGTATTGTATTGTTAGTTTTCAATAAGTTACACCTGTAGATTCTCACACAGCGTTGTGTCATTAGTTTTCAATAAGGTACACACAGTGCTGTATCGTTAGTTTTCAATAGGATACACATGCAGATACTCACACTGTGTTGTAACTTTATTTTTCAATTAGTTACAAGGTCAGATACTTACACAGTGTTATATCTTTAGTTTTCAATAAGGTACACGTGTAGAATCTCACACAGCATTGTATCATTAGTTTTCAAGAAGTTATGCATGTAGATTCTCACAGAGTGCTGTATCGATATTTTCCAATAATTTACACGGTTAGATTCTCAAACTGTGTTGTATCTTTAATTTTCAATAAGGTACAAGTGTAGATCTTCAAGTAGCATTGTATCATTTGTTTTCAATAAGCTACACGTGTAGATTCTCAAACAGCCTTGTATCATTTTTTCTATATGTTACATGTGTAGAATCTCACACAGCGTTGTATCTTTAATTTTCAATAGGTTGCACGTGTAGATACTTACACATTACACAGGTAGTTTCTCACACAGTGTTTTATCGTTAGTTTTCAGTAAGGTACACGTGTGGATTCTCACACAGCGTTGTATCTTTAGTTTTCAAAGCTACACATGTAGTTTCTCACACAATTTTGTGTCGCTAGTTTTCAAGTAGTTACACTTACAGATTCTCACACAGTTTTGTATCGTTAGTTTTCAAGAATATTCCCACATAGTTTCTCCCACAGTGTTGTATCGATATTTTACAAGAAGTTAGACGGGTAGATTCTCAAACTGTGTTGTATAGTTAGTTTACTATAAGTTACACGTGTAGATCCTCAAGTAGCATTGTATCGTTAATTTTCAATGAGTTACACCTGTAGATTCTCAAACAGCCTTGTATCATTTGTTTTCAATATGTTACATGTGTAGAATCTCACACAGCGTTGTATCATTATTTTTCAATATGGTACACATGCAGATTATCACACAGGGTTTTACATTAGTTTTCAAGAAAGGACACATGTAGTTTCTCACAGTGTTGTCGATAGTTTCGAAGAAGTTTTCAGATAGATTCTTAAACTGGGTTGTATCGTTAGTTTTAAATAAGGTACCTGGTTAGAATATCACACAGGCTTGTCTCGTTATTTTTCATGAAGTCATGCATGTAGTTTCTCACACAGTGTTGTATCGCTAGTTTTCAAGTACTTAAATTCATAGATTCTCACACAGTGTTGTATCATTAGGTATCAGTAAGCAACTCGTGTAGATTATTACATAACTTTGTATCATTACTTTTCAAGAAGTTACACATGTAGATTCTCAGACAGTGTTGTATCGTTAATGTTCGATAAGATATACGTGTAGATTCTCACACTGCGTTGTTTGGTTAGTTTTCAAGAGGTTATGCATATAGATTCAAACACAGTGTTGGATCATTACTTTTCAATAAGATACACATGTAGTTTCTCAGAGAATGTTTTATCGTTAGTTTTCAAGTAGTTAGACATGTATCTCACACAGTGCTGTATGGTTTGTTTTCAATAAGTTACACGTGTAGATCCTCAGACAGTGTTGTGTCATGAAATTTCAATAAGTTACACTCCATTTAGTTTGATGTTAGCTGTTGGTTTACTGTATATTGCTTTTATTATATTCACGTATGTTCCTGTTATCCATGATCTCTCTAGGACCTTTATCATAAAGGGGTGCTGGATTTTGTCAAAGGCTTTTTCTGTTTCTAGTGAGATGATAATGTGGTTTTTCTTTCCCAGTTTGTTTATATGGGGGATTACATTGATAGATTTTCTAATGTTGAACCATCCCTGCAATCCTGGGATGAAGCCTACTTGATCGTGGTGGATGATTTTTCTGATGTGTTCTTGAATCTGGTTTGCGAGTATTTTATTGAGTATTTTTGCATCAATGTTCATGCGGGACATTGGTCTATAGTTCTCTTTCTTAGTTGTGTCTTTGTGTGGCTTGGGTATCAAGGTAATTGTAGCCTTGTATAAAGAGTTTGGCAATGAGCCTCCTGCTTCTATTGTGTGGAATACTTTGAGGAGTATTGGAATTAGCTCTTCTTTGAATTTCTGGTAGAATTCTGCACTGACGCCATCTAGGCCTGGTTTTTTTTGTTTGGGAAACTTTTGATGACTGCTTCTCTTTCATTAGTAGTTATAGGTCTGTTTAGATTGTTTATCTGCTCTTGATTTAGTTTTGGCAAGTGAAATCTGGAGAATAGATTTTCAAAGTATGCCCCGATGGTTCTCTGGATTTCATCAGAGTCCGTTGTTATGTCCCCTTTTTCATTCCTGATTTTGTTAATTAGCATGCTCTTTCTCTGCCTTTTGGTTAGTTTGGACAGAGTCTATTTTGTTTATTTTCTCAAAGAACCAACTATTTGTTTCATTGATTCTTCTCAGTGTTTTCAGGTTTCTACTTGATTGATTTCTGCCCTCAATTTGATTATTTTCTGGTGTCTGCTCCTCCGTTTGATTGGAAAATATTTTCCCAACTCTTTACTCTGAATTAACATCTTTCTTTGATGTTGAGATGTGTTTCTTGTATGCAGCAGTTGGAAGGGTTCTGCTAGTCTGTGTCTTTTTATAGGCAAGTTGAGCCCGTTGACATTGAGGTATATTAATGACCATTGATTGATGATTCTTGTTTGTGCTTGATTTATTGTTAGTGAAGTTATTCTGTGTAGTTTCCCCTCCCTTTTCCTTTTGGTGTTTTGTAAAGTGGGATTATATATTGCCTGTGTCTTTGTGAGTGTAGTTATCTTCCTTGGATCTAGGTTTTCTTTCTAGCACTTTCTGTACAGCTGGGTTCATGGATATGTATTAATTCTGGCGTTGTCATGGAATATTTTGTTTTCTCCATCTATGGTAATTGAGAGCTTTGCTGGATATAGTAGTCTGGGCTGGCATCCTTGTTCCCTTAGCGTTTGTAGAACATCTATCCAGGATCTTCTGGCTTTCATTGTTTCCATTGAGAAGTCAGGTGTAATTCGGATAGGTCTGCCTTTGTATGTTACTTGGCCTTTTTCTTTAGATGCACTTAATAGTTTCTCTTTACTCTGTAGGTTTCATGTTCTGATTATTATATGGTGAGGTGACTTCTTTTTCTGGTCCAGCCTAGTTGGTGTTCTGTATTTTCATAGGCATATCTTTCTTTAGGTTAAGGAAATTTTCTTCTATGATTTTGTTGAATATGTTTTCTTTACCTTTGAGTTGTATTTCTTTGCCTTCTTCTATACCTATTATTCTCAGGTTTGGCTTTTTCACGGTATCCCATATTTCCTGGATATTTTGGGTTAAGGATTTGTTGTTTTGAGATTTTCTTTGTTTGACGACTCTATATCTAATGAGTCTTCAACACCTGAGATTCTCTCTTCTATCTCTTGTGTTCTATTGGTGATACTTACATCAATTTTTCCTGATCATTTACAAAGCTTTTCTATTTCCAGCATCCCCTCGTTCTGTGTTTTCTTTATCGTTTCTATTTCAGCTTTAAATCCTTCAACTGTTTGAATTGTTTCCTTCATTTGTTTGGTTGTTTTTTCTTGGTGCTCTTTAGATTCTTTGAGAGATTTGTTAACTTCTTGAATTTTCCCCCATTTCATGGATTTTTTGTTTGTTTTTTCTTCTGTTTCTTTAAGGGATTTCCTCGTTTCTTCTTTGAGGGTCTCTATCATCTTCCTGAAATAATTTTTAAGGTCTGTCTCCTCTGCTTTTTGGGTCTTGCTGATGTTGGATCCCTAGATTCTGGTGGTGTCATTTTGGTGTTTCTATTGCTGAGTGATCTCTTATTCTGACTTCTTTCCATCTCTTCTTCCAGTGGGTGCTGGTGGGGTCTTTCCGTCTCCACTGGTCTCTTTCCTTCCTGAAGCTGAAGCTGAGGATGCTGACACTGAAGTTTAAGCTGAAGCTGGGCTCACCTGGATTTGTGGCTTGGAAGGGCTGATGTCTTTCCTGTGTGGGCTGGTCTTCTGGATGCAAGTAGCGGCCCCGAAATATCGTGGGGATGGTTGTTGGGCGGGGATCACCGCCAGAGATTCAATCTCACCTGAAGCTCAGCTCGCTGGGGTTTGGGGCTTGGAAGTGTTGATGTCTTTCCTGTGTGGGTGGGTTTTCTGGATGCCGGCAGTGGCCCCGGAATACGAGGGGATGGATGTTGGGCAAGGGATCCCCGCCATAGACCCATTCTCAACTGAACCTGTACTTGCAGGGGTTTGGGGCCTGGAAGGGCTGATGTCTTTCCCTATCGTTTGTTTTTAAAAAGTTACACGTGTAGAATCTCACACAGTGTTGTATCTTTAATTTTCAATAAGTTACACGTGTAGTTTCTCAGAGTTGTGTCCTTGATTTTAAAGAATTTACACATATAGATTCATACAAGTGTTTTATCGTTACTTTTCAATAAGATACAAGTGTAGATTCTCAGACAGTGTTGTATCATTAGTTTTCATGTAGTTACACATGTAGTTTCTCACACAATATTGTATCGTTAGTGTTCAAAAAGGTACACTTGTAGATACTCAGACAGTGATGTATCGATAGTTTTCAAGAAGTTATGCTTATAGATTCTCACACAGTGTTGTTTCATTAGTTTTCAAGTAGTTACCCTTATAGATTCTCACACAGTGTTGTATCTTTAATATGCAATAATTACACGTGTAGATACTCTGACAGATTTGAGTCCTTTATTTTCAAGAAGTTATGCATAAAGATTCAAACATAGTGTTGTATCATTACTTTTCCATAAGATACATGTGTAGATTCTCAGACAGTGTTGTTTCCTTAGTTTTCAACTAGTTACACATATAGTTTCTCACACAGTTTTGTATTGTTAATTTTAAATGAGTTGCATGTGTAGATTCTCACATAGTGTTGTATCATTGGTTTTCCAGAAGTTACTAATGTAGTTTCTCACACAGAGTTATTTCTTTAGATGTTAAGAAGTTATGCATTCAATATAGAACTCAGAGTTGTATCGTTAGATTTCAAGAAGTTACACATATAGATAATCACACAGTGTTGTTTTGTGTGTTTATAAATGTTACAGATGCAAATTTTCTCACAGTGTTGTATCGTTGGTTTTCAAGATGTTACTCATGTATTTCCTCAAACAGTGTTGTGTCTTTAGTTGTAATAAGTTACATGGGGAGATTCTCACACATTGTTGTATTGCTAGATTTCAAGAAGTTACGTACATAGATTCTGCCACAGTGCTGTATCATTTGTTTTTAATAACTTATGAACATAGAGTATCACACAATATTGTATCGTTGGTTTCAAGATGTTACTCACATAGTTTCCCACAAAGTGTTGTTACCTTTGTTTTCAATGAGTTACGCGTATAGATGTGCAGGCAGGTTTGTATCGTTAGCTTTCAAGAAGTTACACAAATTTATTTTCTTACACAGTTCTGTATAGTTAGTTTTCCAGAAATTACACGTGTAGATTCTCAGAGAGTTTTCCGTCCTTATTTTCAGGAAGTTACATATACAGATTCAAACACAAGGTTGTATCATTACTATTAAATAACATACACGTGTAGTTTATCACACAGTGTTGTATGGTTAATTTTCAATAAGTTACAAATGTAGATTCTCAGACAGTGTTGTTTCGTTAGTTTTCAATAAGTTACATATGTAGATTCTCACACAGCATTGTAAATTTAGTTTTCAATAAGTTACATGTTTAGATACTTACATGGTGTTTTATCTTTGGTTTTCAATAAGTTACACCTGTAGATTCTCACACAGCTTTGTATCATTTGTTTTCAATACGGTACACGTGTAGATTCTCACACATCGTTTTATCGTTAGTTTTCCAAAAGGTACAAGTGTTGAATCTCACACAGTGTTGTATTGATGGTTTTCAAGAATTATCGCTTATAGATTCTCACACAGAGCTGTTTCGTTAGTTTTCAACAAGTTACACATATGATTTCCCACACAGTGTTGCATCGACAGTTTCCAGGAAGTTACAAATGTAGTTTCACACACAAGGTTATAAGGCTAGTTTTGAAGAAGTTACATGTTTAGATTCTCACACTGTGTTTTATCGTTAGTTTTCCATAAGTTATATATGTAGTTTCTCTCACAGAGTTGTTTCATTAGTTTTCAATAAGGTAACTATGTAGAATCTCACATAGCGATGTATCGTTAGTTTTCAATAAGTTACACCTGTAGACTCCCACAAAGGTTTGTATTATTTGTATTCAATACAGTACACGTGTAGAATCTCACACAGCATTGTATTGTTGGTTTTCAAGAAGGTAGGCATGTCGTTTCTCACACAGTGTTGTATGGCTAGTTTTCAAGTACTTACACTTATAGATTCTCACACAGTGTTGTATCGTTAGTAATCAATAAGATACACGTGTAGATTAACACACAGCATTGTATCATTTGGTTTCCATGAGGTACACATGTAGAATCTCACACAACATTGTTTCTTTAGTTTTTAATAAGTTGCACGTGTAGATTATCACACATCATTGTATCGTTAGGTTTCAATAAGGTACACATGTAGAACCTCACACAAGGTTATTACCATAGTTTTCAAGAAATTATGTATGTAGTTTCTCCCAGAGTGTTGTATCGATATTTTCCAAGAAGTTACACGGTAGATTCTCACATATCGTTGTATCGTTAGTTTTCAATAAGGTACACGTGTTGAATCACGCACATTGTTGCATCATTAGTTTTCAATAACATATACCTGTAGATTCTAACACAACATTGTATCTTTAGTTTTCAATAAGTTACATGAGTGGATACTTACACAGTGTTATGTCTTTAATTTTCAAAAGTTACCTCTGTAGATTGTCACACAGAGTTGTTGTGTAGTTAATTTTCAATAATGTATACATGTTGAATATCACACAGTATAGTATCATAAGTTTTCAATAAGGTACACGGGTAGAATCTCACATAGCATTGTGTCATTAGTTTTCAAGTAATTAAACATGTAGTTTCTGTCACAGTGGTGTATCGCTTGTTTTCATGTTGTTACACTTATATATTCTCACACAATTTTGTATCATTAGTTATCCATAAGGTACACGTGTATATTCTCTCACAGTGTTGTATCATTAGTTTTCGATAGGGTGCACGTGTAGATTCTCACACAGCATTGTATCCTTGGTTTTCAATAAGCTACACCTGTAGATTCTCACACTGCTTGTATTGCTAGTTTTCAATAAGGTACACATTTTGAATCTCACACAGCGTTGTTTTCAAAAAGTTACACATGTTTTTCCTCACACAGTGTTGTGTCGATAGTTTCCAAGAAGTTACACAGGTAGATTCTATCCTTAGTTTTCAGCAAGTTACATGTGTAGATACTTACATAGTGTTGTATCTTTAGTTTAACATAAGTTACACAAGTAGATTCTCTCACAGCTTGTATTGCTAGTTTTCCTAAGGTAAACGTTTTGAATCTCACACAGCAATGTGTCGTTAGTTTTCAATAAGTTACACCTGTAGATTCCCACAAAGCTTTGTATTGTTTGTTTTCAATACAGTACACGTGTAGAATCACACACAGTGTTGTATCATTAGTTTTCAAGCAGTTAGGCATGTAGTTTCTCACACAGTGTTGTATCGTTAGTTTTCAAGTACACACACTTATAGATTCTCACACAGTGTTGTATTGATATTTTCCAAGAAGTTACACGGGTAGATTCTCACACATCGTTGTATAGTTAGTTTTCAATAAGGTACACAAGTAAATCTCATACATTGTTGTATCATTAGTTGTCAATAAGTTACATTGTAGAATCTCACTCAGAATTGAATTGTTTGTTTCCAAGAAATACACGTGCACAATCTCACAGAGCTTTGTATCGTTAATTTTAATAATATAGGCATGTAGTTTGTCATACAGTGTTGTATCGCTGGTTATCATGTAGTTACATTCATAGTTTCTCACACATTGTTGTATCGTTAGTTATGAAAAGGGTGTACTGCAGATTCTCACACAGCCTTGTACTTTTAGTTTTCAATAAGTTGCATGTGTAGAATCTCACATAATGTGTCGTTAGTTTTCAATAAGTTACACGTCTAGATTCTCACACAGCATTATATCTTTAGTTTTGAATAAGTTACATGTGTAGATACTTACACAGTGTTGTATCTTTTGTTTTCAATTAGTGACACCAGTAGATTCTCACAAGCTTGTATTGCTAGTTTTCAATAAGGTACACGTGTTGAATCTCACACAGCATTGTATCGTTAGTTTTAAAGAAATTACGCATGTAGTTCCTCACACAATGTTGTATTGATGGTTTTCAAGAAGTATTGCTTATAGATCCTCACACAGAGTTGTTTCATTGTTTTTCATGAAGTTACACAGTGTTGTATCGTTATTTTTCAATAAGGTATATGTTTAGATCTCACACAGTGTTGTATTGTTACTTTTTTATAAGGTACACTGGTGGAATCTCACACATCATTGTATCGTTAGTTTTCAAGAAGTTAGGCATGTACTTTCTCACACAGTGTTGTATCGCTAGTTTTCAAGTAGTTACAATTACAGATTCTCACAAAGTATTGTATCGTTATTTTTCAATAAGTTACACACGTAGATTATCACACAGTTTTGTGTCGATAGTTTCAAAGAAGTTACACGGAAAGGTTCTTAAACTGTGTTGTATTGTTAGTTTCCAGGAAGTTACACATGTACATACTTACAAAGTGTTGTATCTTTAGTTTTCCTTAAGTTACACCTGTAGTTTCTCACAAAGTCTTGTATCGTTAGTTTTTAATAAGGTACACGTGTAGATTCTCACACAGTGTTATATCATTAGTTTTCTATAAGTTACACGTGTTGAATCTCACGCAGTGTTGTGTCGATAGTTTCCAAGAAGTTACACAGGTAGATTCTATCCTTAGTTTTCAGCAAGTTACACGTGTAGATACTTACATAGTGTTGTATCTTTAGTTTAACGTAAGTTACACAAGTAGTTTCTCACACAGTGTTATATCATTAGTTTTCTATAAGTTACACGTGTTGAATCTCACGCAGTGTTGTGTTGATAGTTTCCAAGAAGTTATACAGGTAGATTCTATCCTTAGTTTTCAGCAAGTTACACGTGTAGATACTTACATAGTGTTGTATCTTTAGTTTAACGTAAGTTACACAAGTAGTTTCTCACACAGTGTTGTATCGATATTTTCCTAGATGTTAAATGAGTATATTCTCACACAGCATTGTATCTTTAGTTTTCAATAAGGTACATGTCTAGATACTTAAACAGTGTTGTATCAATTAGTTACACCAGTAGATTCTCACACACCTTGTATTGCAAGTTTTCAATAAGGTACACATGTTGAATCTCACACAGCATGGTATCATTAATTTTCATGTTACAGGTGTAAGTTATTAAAAACTAACGTTCCAACAGTTTGTGAGATTCTACACGTGCAACTTATTGAAAACTAAAGCTACGTGTGATAATCTATACGTGTATCTTATTGAAAACTAACAAGACATCGTTGTGTGAGAGTCAACACTTTACCTTATCGAAAACTAATGATAAAACGCTGTGTGAGATTCTACACGTGTACCTTATTAAAAACTAACGATACAATGCTGTTGTGAGATTTTTCCCATGTACCTTTTTGAAAATTAATGACACAAAACTGTGTGAGAATCTACACGTGTAACTTATTGAAACCAAAAGATACAACACTTTGTGAGAATCTACACGTGTAACTTATTGAAAAATAACAATACAGTAGTGTGTGAGAATCTACACGTGCAATTTATTGAAAACTAACACTACAACGCTATGTGATAATCTACACGTGTATCTTATTGAAAAGTAACAAAACAACGCTGTGTGATATTCAACACGTGTACTTTATCAAAAACTAAGGATTCAACGCTGTATGAGAATCTACATGTGTACCTTATTGAAAACTAACGATTCAACCCTGTGTGAGATTCAACACGTGTATCATTGAAAACTAGCATTACAAGCTGTGTGAGAATCAAAAGGTGTACCTTATTGAAAACTAATGATACAACACTTTGTGAGAAACTACATGCCTAATTTCTTGAAAAATAATGATACACAACTGTGTGAGATTCTATAAGTGTAACTACTTGAAACTAAGTGATACAATACTGTGTGAGAAACTACATGCGTAAATTCTTGCAATCTAATGATGCAACGCTGTGTGAAATTCTACACTTGTACCTTATGGAAAAATAATGGTAAAATGCTGAGTGGTACTCTACATGTCTATCTTCTTAAAACTAATGATACAACATTGTGTGAGACTTTGCACATGTACCTTATTGAAAACAACAATACAATGCTATGTGAGTATCTATAAGTGTAAGTACTTGAAAACTAGCGATACAACACTGTGTGAGAACCTACATGCCTAATTTCTTGAAAATAAATGACACAATGCTGTGTGAGATTCTATCCGTGAAACTTAGGGAAAATTATTGATACAACGCTGTGTGAAATTCTACACATGTACCTTATTGAAAAATATCAATACAAAGCTGTGTGAGAAACTACATGTGTAACTTATGGAAGATTAAGCATATAGCACTGTGTGAGAATCTACACATGTAACTTTTTCAAAACTAGCCTTATAACCTTTTGTGAGAAACTCCATGTGTAACTTCTTGGAAACTATAGATGCAATACTGTATGAGAAACTACATGTGTAACTTATTGAAAACTAAGGAAACAAATCTGTGTGAGAATCTATAAGCGCTACTTCTCTAAAACCATCAATACAACATGTGTAAGGAACAAATGGATAACTTATTGAAAACAAACGATTCAACGCTGTGTGAGATTCAATACGTGTACCTTATCGAAAACTAACAATACAACTCTGTGTGAGTATCTACAGCTGTATCTCATTGAAAATTAATGATCCAACACTGTGTGAGAATCTACACGTTTAAATAATTGAAAACTAATGACACAACACTGTGTGCAATTCTACACGTGTAACTTATTGAAAACAAAATATAGAACGATGTGTGAGAATCTACACGTGTACCTTATTTAACATTAATGATAGAATGCTGTATGAGATTCTACACATGTACCTTACTGAAAACCAACTAAACAAAGCTGGGTGAGAAACTAAATGGGTAATTTCTTGAAAAGTAACGATACAAAACTGTGTGAATATCTATAAGTGTAACTAATTGAAAACTAGCGATACAACACTGTGAGAAACTACATGAGTAAATTATGGAAAAATAACGATATAACACTGTGTGAGAATCTACACATGTTACTTCTTCAAAACTAACCTTATAACCTTGTGTGAGAAACTACATGTGTAAATTCTTGAAAACTACAATACAACTCTCTGTGATATTCTAAACGTGTACCTTATTGAAAAGTAACGATACAACGCTGTTGTGAGATTTTGCATGTGTACCTTGTTGAAAACTAACAAAACAAAGCTGTGTGAGAATCTACACGTGTAATTTACTGAAAAATAATTATAAAACAGTGTGTGAGATTCTACACTTGCAACTTATTGAAAACTAACGCTACAACGCTGTGGGATAATCTACATGTGTACCTTATCAAAAACTAACGATACAACGCTGTGTGAGAATCTACAGGCACACCTCATTGGTAACTACGATACAACAATGTGTGAGAATCTATATGTTTAACTTCTTGGAAACAATCGACAGAACACGGTGTGATAAACTACATGTGTAATTTCTTGAAAACTAGCAATAAAATTCTGTGTGAGAATCTACACGTGTAACTTATTGAAAACTAACGATAAAATACTTTGTGAGAATCTGTAAGTATACCTTCTTGAAAACTAACGATACAACACTTTGTGAGAAACTATATTTCTAACTTATGGAGAACTAACGATATAACTCTGTGTGAGAATCTACACATGTAACTTCTTCAAAACTAGCCTTATAACTTTGTGTGAGAAACTACATGGGTAAATTCTTGGAACATATCGATACAACACTTGTGAGAAACTACATGCAGAACTTGGTGATAACTAACAAACAACTCTGCCTGAGAATCTATAAGTGATACTTCTTGACAGCTATCAATACAACACTGTGTAAGGAACTAAATATGTTACTTCTTGAAAACTAATGACACAACGCTGTGTGAGATTCTATACGTGTACGTTATTGAAAACTAGCAATACAAGCTGTGTGAGAATCTAAAGGTGTAACATATTGAAAACTAAAGACACAACACTGCGAAAGTATCTACACATGTAACTTATTGAAAAATAAAGACACAACACTGTGTGAGAATCTACACATGTAACATATTGAAAACTAATGATACAACATTGTGTGAAATTCTACATGTGCAACTTATTGAAATCTTATCGCTACAACTCTGTGTGATAAACTACACGTGGACCTTATTGAAGACTAACAATACAACCCTGTGTGAGATTCAACATATATAACTTTTGAAAACTAACAATACAAAGATGTGTGTGAATCTACAAGTGTACTATATTGAAAACTAACGATACAACACTGTGTGAGATTCTACACGTGGACCTTATTGAAAACAAACGATACAAAGCTGTGTGAGAATCTACAGGTGTACCTTATTGAAAACTAATGATACAATGCTGTTTGAGAAACTACCCGTGTAACTTCTTGGAAAATATCAATACAACATTTTGTCAGAAACTGCATGAGTAACTTCTGGAAACTGTGTCCAAAACAATACAGAGAAACCCTGTCTCGAAAGAAAGAGAATCTACACATGTAACTTCCTGGAAACGTTCGAAACAACACTGTGGGGGAAACTACATGTGTAATTTCTTGACAACTAACGATACAACACTGTGTGAGAATCTACATGTGTACCTCATTGGTAACTACTATAAAACAATGTGTGAAAACTACATCTTATTGAAAATTAACAATACAGCACTGTGTGAGAATCTATATACGTAACTTCATGAAATCTAACAACACAACACTATGTGAAATTCGACACATGTAACATTTTGGAAACTATTAATACAACACTGTGTGAGAAACTACATGTGTATTTATTGAAACCTAACGACACAACACTATGCGAATCTGAAGCGAAACTTCTGGAAAACCATCAAAACAACACCATGTGAGGAACTACATGCATAATTACTTGAATTCTAATGATACAACACTGTGAGAATCTACACTTGTACCTTATTGAATACTAACGATACAGCGCTCTGTGAGATTAAACACATGTACCTTATTGAAAACTAGCTATACAAGCTGTGTGAGAATATACAGGTGTAACTTATGGAAAACTAACGATATAACACTGTGTAAGAATCTACACATGTACCTCCTTCAGAACTAGCCTTCAAACCTTGTGTGAGACACTACATCTGTAACGTCTTAGAAACTATCGATACAACACTCTGTGAGAAACTAAATGCGTAACTTGTTGAAAACTAACAAAAAACTATGTGTGAGAATATATAAGCGATACTTCTTGAAAACCATCAATACAACACTTTGTGAGGCACTACATGTGTAAATTCTTGAAAACTAACGATACAACGCTGTGTGAGATTCAACACGTGCACCTTGTCGAAAACTAAGGATGCAATGATGTATGAGAATCTACACTTTTACATTATTGATAACTAACTATAAAATGATGTGTGAGAATCTATGTGTGTAACTACTTGAAAACAAGCAATACAACCCTGTGAGAGAAACAACATATGTAAATTCTTGAAAACTAACAACACCAAGCTGTGTAAGGTTCAAAACGTGCACCTTATCGAAAACTAATGATACAATGCTGTGTGAGAATCTACAGTGTACCATATTGATAACTAACAATACAATGATGTGTGAGAATCTATGGGTGTAACTAGTTGAAAACAAGCAATACAACACTGTGTGAGAAACTACATGTGTAAATTCTTGAAAACTAACGATACAACACTGTATGAGATTCTACACGTTTACATTATTGAAAACTAATTATACAATGCTGTGTGAGAATCTACAAGTGTAACTTATTGAAAACAAACGATCCAAAATTGTGTGAGAATCGACATGTGTAAATAATAATAACTAAAGACACAACCCTGTGTGTGATTCTATACTTGGAACATATTGAAAACTAATGCCACAATGCTGTGAGGTAATCTACACGTGTAGCTTATTGAAACCTATCGATACAACGCTGTGTGGAAATCTACAAGTGTAACTTCTTGAAAAATAACGATACAACAATTTGAGAGTTTCTACACGTGTACCTTATTTAAAACTAACGGTACAACTCTGTGTGACAAGCTACACGTGTATCTTATTGAAAACTACCGATACAAAGCTGTGGGCAAATCTACAGGTGAAACATATTGAAAACTAAAGATACAACGCTCTTTGAGACTCTAAAATGTACCTCATTAAAAACTAACGATACAACACTGTGTGAAAAACTACATGGTTAATATCTTGAAATCTAAGGAAACAACTCTGTGTGAGAATCTATAAGTGATACTTCTTGAAAACCATCGATATAACACCGTGTGAGGAGCTACATGTGTAACTTCTTGAACACTAACCATGTAAATTCTTGAAAACTAACAATACCAAGCTGTGTGAGATTAAAAACCTGCACCTTATCGAAAACTAATGATACAATGCTGTGTGAGAAACTACATGTGTAAATTCTTGAAAACTAACGATACAATGCTGTGTGGGATTCTACACGTGTACCCTTTGAAAAGGACAGGTACATCCCTGTGTGCGATTCTACACGTGTACCTTATTGAAAACTAAAGATACAATGCTGTGTGAGAATCTACACTTGTCACTTATTGGAAACTATCGACACAACACTGTGTGAGTAACTACATTCTTAATTACTTGAAAACTAACCATACAAAACAGTGTGAGAATCTACACTTGTAAGTTATTGGAAACTATCGACACAACACTGTGTGAGAAACTACATGCATAATGTCTTGAAAACTAACGTACAACACTTTGTTAGAATCTGTAAGCAATTATTTAAAAACAAACTATACAGCACAGTGTGCATATCTATGTGCATAACTTCTCGCAAACTAACAATACAACAATGTCTGAGAATCTACACGTGTAACTTATTGAAAACTAACGATACAACACAGTGTGAGAATCTCCACGTGTAACTTGTAAAATTAACGACACAACACTGCTGGAGAAACTACATGCGTCACATTTAGAAAACAAATGATACAACACTGTGAGAGTATCTACAATTGCAACTTCTTAAAAACAATCGATACAACACTGTGTGGGTATCTATAAGAACCTATCTACGGAACTTCTTGAAATTTAACAATACAACTCTGAATTCTATACTGATTGCCTAACTTTTGAAAACTAACGATAAAACACTGTGTGACAATCTACATGTCCAACTTATTGAAAATTAACGATACAACCCTGTGTTTGAATCCATATGCATAACTTCTTGAAAATAAAGGAGATAATATTGTCTAGAAGTTGCACACATAGTTTCTCACACAGTGATGTATCATTAGTTTTCAAGAAGTTACACATGACGATTCTCACACAGTGTTGTTAATTTTCAGTAAGATACACATGAAGATTCTCACACAGTGTTGTATCAATTGTTTACTATAAATTACACGTACAGATTCTCACATAGCTTTGTATCGTTAGTTTTCAATAATTTAAGCATCTAGTTTCTCACATAGTGTTGTATCGCTAGTTTTCATGAAGTTACACTTATAGATTCTCACACATTGTTGTATCGTTACTTATCAATAAGGTATACGTGTAGAATCTCACACTGTGTTGAATAGTTAGTTTTCATTAAGTTACATGTGTGAAAACTTACACAGTGTTGTGTCATTAGTTTTTAATAAGTTACCCGTGTAGAATCACACACAGTGTTGTGTCATTAGTTTTCAGTAAGATACACGTGTAGATTCTCACACCGTGTTGTATAGTTTTCAAGAAGTTCAACACTTAGTTTCTACTAATGTAGTTTCTCACACAGTGTTGTATCATTAGTTTATAATAAGTTACACGTGTAGATACTCACACAATGTTGTATCCTTTGTTTTCAATAAGTTACACATGTAGATTCTCACACAGTGTTGTATTGTTAGTTTTTAAGACGTTAATCACATACTTTCTGAAAACAGTGTTTTATGGTTTCTTTTCAAGAAGTTATACTTGTAGATTCTCACAGGGGGTTGTATTGTTAGTTTTCAATAAGTTACACCTGTAGATTTTCACACATTATTGTATCATTAATTTTCATTAGATACACGTTTAGATTCAAACACCATGTTGTATCGTTAGTTTTCAGAAAGTTACTAATATATTTTCTCACAGAGTGCGGTATAATTAGTTTAAAAGAAGTTACTAATGTAGTTTCTACCACAAAATTATTTCGTTAGTTTTCAAGAAGTTATGTGTCTAGTTTCCAACTCAGTGTTTTATGGTTAGTTTTCAAGAAATTACAAATATGGATTCTCACACAGTGTTGTATGGTTTGTTTTTAAGGAGTTACTCTTGCATATTTTCACACAGGACTGTTTCCATAGTTTTCACGAAGATATACATATAGTTTCTCATAGAGTGTTCTATAGTTAATTTTCAAGAAGTTACCCATGTAGAATCTCAAACAGCATTGTATCAATAGTTTTCAAGATGTTACTAATGTAGTTTCTCACACAGAGTTATTTAATTAGTTTTCAAAGTAATGTGTGCAGTTTTTCAGACAGCATTGTAGCGTTAGTTTTCAAGAAGTTAAGAATATGGATTCTCAGTGTTGTACCATTTGTTTTCAAGAACTTAAGCATGTAGATTCTAACACTGTGCTGTATCGTTAGTTTTGAATAAGATATACGTGCAGATTCTCACACAGTGTTGTATCGTTAATTGTCACTAAGAAACACATGTAGATTCTCAAACAGTGTTGTATCTTTATTTTTCAATAAGATACACGTGTAGATTCTCAAACAGTTTTGTATCGATAGTTTTCAAATAGTTACAAATATAGAATCTCACACAGAATAATTTTATTAGTTTTCAAGATGTTATGCGTGTATTTTCTCACACAGCTTTGTATCGTTTGTTATCAAGAAGTTACTCTTTTAGATTCTCAGACAATGTTTTATCGATAGTTTTCAATAAGTTATGAATATAGATTCTCATACAAAGTTGTATTGTTTGTCTTCAATATGTTACTCACGTAGTTTCCCACATAGTGTTGTTTCCTTTGTTTTCAATAAGTTACATGTATAGATGTTAAGGCAGCTTTGTATCATTAGTTTTCAAGAAGTTACACATGGAGTTTCTCACACTGTGTTGTATCATTACTTTTCAAGAAGTTACAAATGTAGTTTCTCACACAGTGTTGTATTGTTAGTTTTCAAGAATTTAAACGTGTAGAAATTCAGACAGTCTTGAGTCCTATATTTTCAAGAAGTTACACATATAGATTCAAACAGAGGGTTGTATTGTTACTTTTCAAGAAGAGTATCTCAAACAGTGGTGTATCGTTAGTTTTCAATAAGTTACACATTTAGATTCTCAACACACTATTGTATCATTAGTTTTCAAGAAGTTATACTTATAGATTCTCACACAGTGTTGTATTCTTAGTTTTCATGTAGCTACTCATGTATTTTCTCACACAGTGTTGTATCGTTAGTTTTCATGTAGTTAAACATGTAGTTTCTCACAACTGTTGTATCGTTAGTTTTCAATAAATTACACGTGTTGATACTCACCCAGTGTTGTATCGTTAATTTTCAATATGTTACACGTGTAGATTCTCAGACAGTGTTGTACTGTTAGTTTTTCATAAGTTGCTAATGTAGTTTCTAACACAGAGTTATTTCCTTAGTTTTCAAGAAGTTATGCATTGAGATTAGAATTCAGAGTTGTATTGTTAGATTTCAAGAAATTACATAGATACTGACACAGTGTTGTATCGTTTGTTTTTAATAAGTTCCACATGTAGATTTTCTCACAGCGTTGTATCGTTAGTTTTCAAGACTTTACACATGCAGTTTCTCAAACAGTGTTGTGTCATTTTTTATAAGTTACACGTGGAGATTCTCCCACTGTGTTATATCGTTAGTTTTCAAGAAATTATACCTTCAGTTTAGAACTCAGTATTTTATTGTTTGTTTTGAAGAAAGTCCACATGCTTTCTTTGTGCCATTGTATATTTTTAGCTTCTTTGTCAAAGATCAGATATGCATACTTGTGTGGATTAATATCCGAGTTTTCAATTCGATTCCATTGGTCTACCTGTCTATTTTTCTGCCAATACCAAGCTGTTTTCAGGACTCTATCTCTGAAATAGAGCTTGAGGTCAGGGATGGTTATGCGTCTGGATGTTGCCTTGTTTAACAGGGTTGTTTAGGCTACGTGGGTCTTTTGTTTTTCCATACAAAATTGATTATTGTTCTTTCAAGGTCTGTGAAGAAATGTGCTGGGATTTTAATGGGGACTGCATTGAATCTGTAGATTGCTTTTGGAAGGATTGCCATTTTTACTACATTGATCCTACCTATCCTAGAGCATGGGAGATCTTTCCATTTTCTGAGGTCTTCTTTAATTTCTTTCTTTAAATTTTCAAAGTTCTTGTGAAATAGTTACTTCACTTGTTTAGTTAGCATTACACCAAGGTATTTTATGTTGTTTGTGGCAATTGTAAAGGGTGATGATTCTCTGATTTTTTCAGCCATTTTATCATCTGTATATAGTAGGGCATCTGATTTTCCTGAGTTGATCTTGTAGCCTGCCACATTGCTGAAGGTGTTAATCAGTTGTAAGAGTTCCCTGGTAAAGATCTTTGGGTCATTGATGTAAACTATCATATCATCTGCAAACAGTGAATGTTTGACCTCTTCCTTCACAATTTGTATCCACTTGATCCCCCTTTGTTGTCATATGGCAATGGCTAGAACTTCAACTACCATGTTGAAAAGGTACGGAGAGAGTGGACAGCCTTGTTTTGTTCCTGATTTTAGAGGAATTGCGTTGAGTTTCTGTTCATTTAGTTTGATGTTGGCTGTTATTTACTGTATATAGCTTTTATTATGTTTAAATATGTCCCTGTTATTCCAGATCTCTCCAAGACCCTTCCAATAATGGGGTGTTGGAATTTGTCATAGGCTTTTTCAGCATCTAGTGAAATGATCATGTGATTTTTGATTTTCAGCTTGTTTATATGGTGGATTACGTTGATGGATTTTCATATGTTGAACCATCCCTGCATCCCTGGGATGAAAGCAATTTGATCGTGGTGAATGATTGTTTTGATGTGTTCCTGGATCAGATTTGCCAGTATTTTATTGAGTATTTTTGCATCAATGTTCATTAGGGATATTGGTCTGAAGTTCTCTTTCTTAGTTGTGTCTTTGTGTGGCTTGGGGATCAAGGTTAATGAAGCCTCATAGAAAGAGTTTGGCAAAGACCCTCCTGCTTCTATTGTGTGGAATAATATAAGCTCAGAAGTTTCTAACACTGTGCAGTATTGTTAGTTTTCAATAAGCTTCACGTGTAGATACTTACACAGTGTAGAATTTTTAGTTTTCAATAAGTTACACCTGTAGATTCTCACACAGTGTTGTATGTTATTCTTCAATAAAATACAACTGTAGATTCTCACACAGTGTTGTGTCTTTAGTTTTCAATACTTGACACCCTAAGCCTAAACCTAACCCAAAACCTAACCCTAAACCTAAATATAAACCCAAACCTAAGCCTAACCATAACCTAACCCTAACACTAACCTTACAGTATCCCTAAACCTAACCCTATACCTAAACCTAACTCAAACCCTAACCCTAACTCTAACCCTAAGCCTAACACTAACTCTAAAGCTAACCTAAACCTACCTAACACTAAACATAACCCTACCCTAACACTAACCTTAACACATCCCCTAACGCTAATCCTAACCCTAATCCTAACTCTAACCCTAAACCTATCCCTAACTTTGAGCATAAACCTAACACTAAACTTAATCTTAAGCCTAAACCTAACCCTAACCCTCACCCCTAACATGAACATGAACCCTAATCCTAACCTAAACTGAACTCTAACCCTAACATTAACCCTAACACTAACCCTAACCCTATCCCTAATGCTAACTCTAACCCTAACCTAAACCTAACCCTAACACTACCCTAACCCTATGTCTAAACTTAACCCTAATCATAAGCCTAACTCAACCCCTAAGCCTTAGCCTAACCATAACCCTTACACTAACCCTAACTCTAACTGTAACTTTAACCTAATCATTACCCTAACCTGAATGCTAACAATAACCCTAACCCTAACACTATCCCTAACCCCTAACACTAACCCTAATCTCTAACCCTAACCAAACCCTATCCCTAAACCTAACCCTATCCCTAACACTACCCTAAAATATCTCAAAACCTAACAATAATCCTAACCCTAACCCTAACCCTAAGGTTAAGCCTAACACTAACCCTAACCTTAAGCCTAAACCTAACCCTAACCATAACCCCCAACACGATTTCCAACCCTAATCTAACCATCCTAAACATATCCCTAAACCTAACCCTACCATAACCCTATCACTAATCCTAACCCTAATACTAAGCGTAACCCTAATCCTAACCCTAGCCCTAACCTTAACCCTAACCATAACCTCTAATCCTAACCCTAACCCTTACTCTAACCCTAACCTAAACCTAACCCTAACCCTAACTATCTAACCATAACCCTAAACCAATCACTGAACCTAACCCTAATCCTAACCATAAGCCTAACCCTAACTCTAGCCCTAATCCTATCCCTAACCCCTAACACTAACCCTAACCTCCAACCCCAAACGAACCCTATCCCTACACCTAACCCTAAAGCTACCCTAACACTATCCCAAAACCTAACACTAATCCTAAACCTAAACCTAACACTAACCCTAGCCTTAACCCTAACCCTATCCCTAACCTAACACTAATCCTAACCTTAAACCTAACCCTAAAAATAATCCTAACCCTAACCCTAAACTTAAGCCTAAACATAACCATAACCATAACCCCTAAACTGAATTCGAACCCTAATCCTAACCAACCATAACTATATCGCTAAACCTAAGCTTACCATAACCCTATCCATAATCCTAACCCTAAATCAAACCCTAACACTAACCCTATCGCTAGCCATAACCTTAATGCTAACCCTAAACTCTAACCCTAAAAATAACCCTAATCCTAACCCTAGCCCTAACCTTAACCCTAACCATAACCTCTAACCCTAACACTAACCCTTACTCTAATGCTAACCTAAACCTAACCCTAACCCTAACCATCTAACCCTAACCCTAAACCAATCACTGAACCTAACCCTAATCCTAACCATAAGCCTAACCCTAACTCTAGCCCTAATCCTATCCCTAACCCCTAACACTAACCCTAACCTCTAACCCTAAACGAACCCTATCCCTAAACCTAACCCTATCCCTAACCCTAAACCTACCCTAACACTATCCCAAAACCTAACACTAATCCTAAACCTATCCCTAACACTAACCCTAGCCTTAACCCCTAACCCTATCCCTAACCTAACACTAATCATAACCCTAAACCTAACCCTAAAAATAATCCTAATCCTAACCCTAACCCTAACCCTCACCCTAAGCTTAGGCCTAAACATAACCATAACCGTAACCCCTAAACCGAATTCGGACCCTAATCCTAACCAACCATAAATATATCGCTAACTCAAACCCCAACCCTAACACTATCACTAGCCCTAACCTTAACGCTAACCCTAAACTCTAACCCTAACCATAACCTTAACCCTAGCCATAATCCTTACATAATACTAACCCTAACCATAACACTAACAATAACCCTCACCGTTAAGTTTCAAGTAGTTATGCCTGGAATTTTGAAAATATTTTTGTACCATTAGTTTTCAATAAGATAGGCATATAGATTCTGACACAGTTTTGTATAGTTACTTTTCAAGGAGTTACACAAGAAGCTTCTCATAGAGTATTATATAGTTACTTTTCAAGAAGTTAGATGTGTAGTTTCTCACACAGTGTTGTGTCATTAGTTTTCAAGAAGTTACACGTGTAGATTCTCACACAGAATTGTATCGTTAGTTTCTAAGTAATTACACATGTAGTTTCTCACACAGAGTTGTATGGATAATTTCCAAGAAGTTACAGGTGTAGCTTCTAACACTGTATTGCATGGATATTTTCCAAGGAGTTACACGTGTAGATAATTACACAGTGTTGTATTGTTAGTTTTCAAGAAGATACGCATATAGATTCTCAAACAGTGTTGTATCGTTAGTTTTCAAGAAGTTGGATGTGTAGTTTCTCATACAGTGTTGTATCGTTAGGTTTTAAGAAGTTACACGTGTAGATTCTCACACAGATTTGTATCTTTTGTTGTCAATAAGTTACACCTGTAGATTCTCACACAGCTTTGTATCGTTAGTTTTCAATAAGGTACACGTGTAGAAACTCACACAGTGTTGTATCATTAGTTTTCAATAAGGTACACATGTAGAATCACACACAGTGTTATATCATTAATTTTCAAGATGTTACACATGTAGTACCTTACACAGTGTTGTATTAATATTTTTTCAGAAGTATCGCAGAGTTGTTTCGTTAGTTTTCAAGGAGTTACATATGTAATTTCTCACACAGTGTTGTATCGATTGTTTCCAAGAACTTACATCTGTAGTCTCTCACAAAATGTTATAAGGCTAGTTTTGAAGAAGTTACACATGTAGATTCTCACATAGTGTTACATCGTTAGTTTTTAATAAGTTACACCTTTATATCGTTAGTTTTCAAGAAATTAAGCATGTAGTTTCTCACACAGTGTTGTGTTGATGGTTTCGAAAACTTACGGGTAGATTCTCAGTGTTGTATCAAAAGTTTTCACAAAGGTACCTGGTTAGATTCTCACACAGCATTGTATATTTAGTTTTCAAGAAGTTAAGCATGTAATTAATCACTCAGAGTTTTATCACTAGTTTTCAAGTACTTACACTTATAGATTCTCACACAGTTTTGTTTCATTAGTTATAAATAAGGAACACATGTAGATTCTCACACAGCGTTGTATTGTTTGTTTTCAAGAAGATATGCGTGTAGGTTCTCACACAGCATTGTATCACTAGTTTTCTAGTAGTTACATTAAAGATTCTCACACAGTTTTTTATCGTTAGTTTTCAAGAAATTATGCATGTAGTTTCCCACATAGTGTTGTAATGATATTTTCCAAGAAGTTACACTGGTAGAATCTCAAACTGTTTTGTATCATTAGTTTTCAATAAGGTACACATGTAGATTCACAAACAGCATTGTATCGTTAGTTTTCAGTAAGTTACACCTGTAGATTCTCACACCACTTTGTATCGTTTGTTTTCAATAAGATCCATGTGTACAATCTCACACACAGTTGTATCATTATATTTCAATAAGGTAAACATGTATAATCTCACACAGCGTTGTATCATTAGTTTTTAATTGGCACACATGAAGAATCTCACACAGTGATGTAGCGTTAGTTTTTAATAAGGTACACATGTAGAATCTCACAGAGTGTTGTATCGATAGTTTCCAATAAGGTACACATGTAGTTTCTCACATAGTGTTGTATCGATAATTTTCAAGAAGTTACACATGTAGTTTCTCACACAAGGTTATAAGGCTAGTTTTGAAGAAGTTACATGTGTAGATTCTCACACAGTGTTGAGTCCTTTGTTTTCAAGAAGATACAGGTATAGATTCACACACAGTGTTGTATCATTACTTTTCAAGAAGTTACACATGTAGTTTCTCACACAAAGTTATAAGGCTAGTTTTGAAGAAGTTACACGTGTAGATTCACACACAGAGTTGTATCGATAATTTTCAAAAAGTTACACTTGTAGATTCTCAAACAGTATTGTTTCATTAATTTTCAATAAGTTACAAGTGGACAGTCTCAGACAGTGTTGTATCGTTTTTTTCCAGAAGTTACTAATTTAGTTTCTCACACAGAGTTATTTCGATAATTTTCAAGAAGTTATGCTTATAAATTCTCAGACAGTGTTTTTTCGTTAATTATTAATAAGTGATAGGTGTAGATTCTTAAAACTGTGATGTATCATTAGTTTTCAAGATATTATGCTTAAAGATAATCAGAGTGCTGTATCATTAGTTTTCAATACATTACACATATAGATTCTCATACAGCATCGTATCTTTAATTTTCATTAAGTTACAGGTTTAGATTCTCAGACAGAGTTGTATCGTTTGTTTTCAAGTTGTTACACATGTTGTTTCTCACACAGTGTTGTAACGTTAGTTTTCAATAAGTTACACGTGTAGATTCTCTGACAGTGTTGTGTCATTAGTTTTCCAGAAGTTACTAATGTAGTTTCTCACATAAGGTTGTTTGGTTAGTTTTCCAGAAGTATGCATTATGTTTAGATCTCAGAGTTGTATTGATAGATCAAGAAATTACCTAGATAGATTCTCACACAGTGCTGTGTAGGTGTGAACCCCACAAAGCTACCCACGCATGAGTGGGTGGACAAGTAAATTAATGCAGGTAGATATAAAAAGAAGTGAAAGGAAAAGGAGCCTCCCTTTTCTCTTGGAAGCCAGCCACACTTCTAACTCCTAGCTTGTGCGACTCTTTCTCTGGTAAATAAATATATTGTTTTCCTTATACCATAGAATATCATCATTATCTGGTGTCAGCTGTGTATTCGAAGCCCACGCCTCTGTGGCCCGTGGACGCTTGACTTGGCATCCTGAGGTGAGTTCTAATCAGCATCCCAGCTGCCTGGCCTCTCCCTGCATCCTCAGCTACATTATGCGCGCATGCTCCCGTTTCTCCTGAATTCCATTGAAATCCTATCCCTCCGAAAACGTGGCCATTTCATCTGCAAGAATGGGACCACGCTACCTCAGCTGGCCCTGACTGACTCACGTCTTTTGCTGCTGCTCCGGATCCCGGGGAGGGAAACCACCAATACTGCAAATGGCTGCCCTGAGACCTGCTCCCCGCCACCAATGCAAACTTGAGACCCGCTCCTCACAGCTGCACCCAGGATATCTGCTGCCCATGGCCATCTGCTGCCGGCACCCCCTGCTGACTGCCAGTTTCCCTTGCTTTTCTGCTGCACAATCACTGACCCACTTCTCCCTTCCAGTGGCTTAGCAGCTACTAAATCCACTGCGAGCTCTGCTGAAGTGCAGCGAATCCCCCAACTTCTGCAACTCCTCTTTGTTCCAAAATCTATGCACTAACTTTTCACAGGCTCCTTTGGAAGCACCCGATTTTTTTCAGAGAGGAAGTGTTTGGCAGTACACCTGCACAATCACCTGGCCAAGCACGGTAACTACAGGTATTTTAGTCTGAGACAAAACAAGAGGTGATTTTTCCAATTTACGAATCACCAATTGGTGGTAACAACATCTAATTATAACATGGCAGGTAACTTAACACTGCAGGATTTTAGAGATTTTAATACCAATGTGATGGGTTTTGCAGTAAAAGACAATTATGATATTTTTCATGTGTATATGTGTGCCATACTTGTGATTATTGTGTTAATACATGTAATCACATGGAAGAAACATGTGCATATGATTCGAAAATAAGAGTCACAAGTTCAGGAAAAAGGTGATTTAGTTACCAAAAGAGATAATTTGGAATTTGATTAGAACAATATTCAAGGCACATTTAATTCAACGTCTACTGCATTTATGGCTAAGATTCAGTCTAACCAGGTGGAACTTACCAAATTCGCAGAGTCATTTCAAAAATTAGAGTCAAAAATTCAGGTACAAGGGGATTTACTTACCAACACAGATAATTTGAAATTTCATCAGGACAATCTTCGAGGCACATTTAATTCAATGTCTACGGCATTTATGGCTAAGATTGAGTCTAACCAGATGGAACTTTCAAAATTAGCAGAGTTAATTCAAAACTTAGAGTCAAAAATTCAGGACCAAGTGGATTTAGTTAAATTTGATCAGGACAACCTTCGAGACACATTCAATTCAATGTCCACTACATTTATGGCTAAGATGGAGTCTATCCTGGAGGAATTTTCAAAATTAGCAGGGTCAATTCAATCTATGTTTGACAATAATGACTATCTAGTGGACAGAATGTGTTTTCTGGAAGAAAAAAGATGCCTTTGGAGTTTTTAGGGATGATGGTATGAAAAGACTTAAAACAATTTTTAACGCAGGAAATCCAAGACTTCAATGAACATTCCAAGGACTTGGAACAATTTTAATGCAGACCGAAAGAATGACGTGGTTGCAAAGTTTCAATCTTTAGAACATACCCCATCTGAAACAACGGTTGTTGAGATAACAGATGCTAAGCTACCAGGTAATAAATGAAATATGGCTACTAGACATCCTAAGTTGGCCTTCCCAGTAACCATAGTAGAAAAGCCAGCATCACGGAGGAACCAAACTGGTTACACTACACATAAATTGGAACCTATTCCCATGAAGGTAATGAAAGCTATAAAGCAAGCGATAATGTCTTTTGGGGTCCACAGCCCTTATGTAAAACAGCTACTAAACACATGGTCTTCTACTAATAAGATAACTCCCTCAGATTGGAATGATTTAATACCTGAAGTGCTGGACCAGTCGTCCCAAATACATTGGAAAGCTTTGTGGAGACAGGAAGCCAAGCCATTGAACTTCAAGGATTGAAGGATGGCTATGAAGCTTCTGAAAGTAAGATTATTGGGTAGAAGCAATTTATTTTCTGGCCCGCAGGTCCAAGCTGGTTATGATGAGCATACATTTGATTTATGCACAACAGCAGCACTAAATGCTTTGGATAAGGTTCGTGAACCAGGGGAAAATGTTGAATCATATTCAAAACTGATACAGGGTTCGAGAGAATGATTCTCTGAATTCTTACAAAGATTATCCAGAGCAGTAGATTTACAAATAACTGATCCTAATATTAGGCAACTTCTTATAGAATCTTTGGCTTATCAGAATGCAAACCCAAATTACAAACAGTTACTGTGTCCATTAAAGATCATATCAGCACCATTGGAGGAATGGATCTTATATACAACTAATGTTGACTATGACAATCCAGAGGCAGGAACCTGGATAGCAGAAGCCATTTCTAAAGGATTTAGGAGGAATCAGGATGTAAAATGGCCTATCTAAGAGAAGATACCAAATTGGGTTGGGGAAGCAATTTTCAGAAGTTTCAAAAGACATCGAAACCTTAGATGTTTTAATTGTGGTAAAATGGAACATTTGAGTAGAAATTGTAGACAAAGCATTCCCAGAAATAATGCTTCTACCAGATATACTTCACACAGAAGGCCTCAACCTCCTGATCTCTTCAAGAGGTACAGAAAAGTGAGACACTGGACCAAAGAATAATGGTCAACCACAGACAGATAAGGTAAGTTTTTGCAGCCAGTAAACGCGACCAGGAGCTTCCATGTAGAGGCCCTGAGATCAAAGGTGTTTTGATCTTTCCCAGTAACAGTGGAGGACAGCCTTTCTCAGGAGAATTAGAAAATCTACAGCCTATTGTAAAGACTAATGGCACAGAGGATAACAGATTAGTTATTGAGAAGTTGCTAGTTGATACTGGAGGAAACAAAAAACATATATTCTGGCAATCTTCTGTAGAACATCGTAGACACAAATTAGTTGTAAAAATGAATAATAAATTATTTTATGGGGTTTTAGACATTGGAGCAGATGTAACAATAATAACTAAAAAAACTGGCCGGTAGGTTGGCCCTATAAAGACATAAATGTTCAATTTCTTGGAATCAGGACCTATCTCATGTGAAACAAAGTGTCAGATGGATAGTACGTATTGGATAAGAAGGGCAGAGAGGAAGTTTGAGACCATATGTCGCAGATATTGCTATGAATCTTTGGGGTTGCGATTTATTACATCATTTGAATACCCATATTAACAACTCTCCTGTATCATATATGAATCATAGACAAACTCTTGAAGTTAGAAGACATGTTGTAAAGCATTACAGAAAGCAGATGGTAAAGATACAGGCCATAGAAAAGCAGGATGCTAATGTCAAACCTTCAGAGCAACCGAAAGCTCTGCCCTTAAAATGGCTAACAGATGAACCTGTCTGGGTAGGTCAATGGCCTATGACATCTGAGAATTTAGAGGTTTTGGAGAAGTTACATTTGGAACAGCTAGATGCTGGACATATTGAGGAATCAACTAGTGCATGGAATTCACCTATTTTGTTGTCAAGAAATATGGTAAGTGGAGAAGGGTTACTGATCTTAGAGCCATCAACAAGGTAATTCAGCCTATGGGATCTCTACAACCTGGTATTCCACTACCTTCTCTAATATCTAAGGATTGGCCAATTATAATTATAGACTTAAAGGACTGCTTCTTCATACAGTTACTAGAAACCAACAGAGAAAATTTCGCCTTCACAGTGCCTACCTATAATAATTCCCAATCGGTACAGATTTTCAAATGGAAAGTACTGCCTCAAGGTATGTTAAATAGCCCAACTTTGTGTCAATATTTTGTGCATTAACCTCTATAAAAAATTCCACATTTGTTAATATATCATTGTATGGATGACATATTACTGTCTGATTCAAATAAGGATACTTTAGAAAAGGTGTGTGAAGCAGTAAAGGAAACTTTGCCTCATTGGGAATTACAAATTATCCCAGAAAAAATACAAAGAGGAGATTCTATTAACTAGTTAGGTTATAAAGTAGACACTCAGAAAATTAGACCGTACAAAGTACAGATAAGAAGAGATCGTTATCGGACGCTTAATTATCTTCAAAAACTTTTAGGAGAAGTCTCTCAATTACAGACAATTATCGGTGTAGAAGGGCATGATTTAAAACACCTGAAATTGGCTATAAAAGGAGATACAATCCTAAAGAGCCCATGAATACTATCAGCGGAGGCTGAAAAAGAATTAGAAAAGAGAATATTAGAAGCAGATGTAGACCTTGTACATCCAAAACTGGACTGTATTCTGATTATTTTACTATCTAGAGAATACCCCTCAGGAATATTAATGCAGAGGGAAGGCATCATACTAGAAAGTGTATTTCTGCCACATAAAGAGAATAAAAAATTGAAAATTTATATAGAAAATATCTCTGATTTTATATTAAAAGTTAAGTTAAGGCTTTGTCAACTGACTGGGAAAGACCAAGCTGAAATTATTGTACCTTTAAAAATGATGAAATTTCCTTCTTATGGAAGGATACTGAGTATTGGCAAATAGCTTCCAGTGACTTTTTGGGAACTATAAGTATTAACTATCCCATATCAGAGAGAATCAAATTTATAAAGAAAACAAATTGGATTCTTCCACATATCATGAGACAAACACCTATTTCTGAAGTTCTAACCTTCTACACGGATGCAAACAAATCAGTTAAGGCAGGGTATAAATCAGGAAATATAAGTAAAGTATTTCAATGCCCTTACAACTCTGTACAAAAGGCAGAATTATAGGCTATTCTCATGGTACTTAAAGACTTTACAGTGCTTCTCAATATAGTCATGGATTCTCAGTATTCAGGGAGAGTTGCCTTGCATATTGAGACCTCAGAATTTGTTCCTGATGGTAAAGAATTAAACTCATTGTTTTTACAATTACAAGAAACCATCAGAAACAGGATTCCTCCTATATATATAACACACATCAAATCCCATACAGGTCTGCCAGGTACTCTGGCACACAGCAATGATGAAATTGATAGTTTATTAATAGGTAATGTGTTGGAAGCTTCACAATTTCATAAGAAACACCATGTTAACAGCAAAGGTTTAAAGAATGATTTCTCTATTACTTGGCAACAGACAATGAAATGGTAAAAAAGCTTTCCCACTTGCTCTTTCTACAATCAAACTTCATTACCAGCAGGTTGTAATTCTAAAGGTATTCACAGATATGAACTTTGCAAATGGGTGTATTACGTTTAACAGAGCTAGGCAGTTTAAAATATGTACACCATACAATAGACACGTTCACAGGCTTCTAAAGGGTTACTGCCCTCAGCTCTGAAAAAGCTGATTCTGTTATTACATACCTTTTAGAGATAATGGCTTTTATGTCTAACCTAAAACAATAAAACCTGGCAATGCTCCAGCATATGTCTCTAGTAAATTGGAACAATTTTTCCAATATTATAATATAAACATGTAACTGGTATACCTTACAATCCCACAGGATAAGCAGTGATTCAAAGATCTAACCGAACCTTAAAAGAGATGCTTCATATACAGCCAAGGGCAACAAAGATCCCCAAACACAGGTTACATAATGATTTACTAATGTTGGATTTTCTTAATGCTGATGAAACAGGACAAACTGCAGCAAAAGACACGGAATACAGGGAAGACTTCTGAACTAAACCAACCAGTATATTTTAAGGATGTTATGACGTCAGTCTGGAAACCAGGATATGTCTTACTTTGGGGAAGGGGTTTTGCTTTTGTTTCCACCGGAGAAGAAAACCTTTGGATCCCATCTAAATTAATTAAGATTCGATCATAACACAAAACGTCTCAGGAGCAGGAAAGAAGATGGCTCATCTACAAGGTCATATTCTACCATATACTGCTATGTATAAGGAGGAGACCTCATCAAAGGAAAGAGAAGTGATATGTTTGTGTCTTTACAAGAAAAATTACTTCTGAACAGTGAAAAGATACTAGGTATATGGATACCTAAAGAAGAAAGTATAGCTACCCAGAGGACCACCAAACATGCAATAATACAACGTGTGATACATGTCTAAATCTCTCTATTTTGTTTTCATAATTTCTATTTTCTTTGCTTCTTAATATACCTGAGTACCAAATCATCTAATTAAGGCTGGCTTTAGAGTTGGATTGGCTCTCCTGATTTAAACCCAAGCATATTGTTAAATGCAATTCAGACTTTCTTTATTATATCAAAGAGCCATTGATATAAGACATAAAAAAACAAAAACAGGGGCTGTAAACTGTGTATACTTGATTCTTTTTCTAGAAGTCTAATCTTAATCATGTGTATTATCTTCCTTGGGGTTGCCTTTCTCAGTATTCATACACAGAAAACTTAAAAAAATTCTGTGATAACATTAATATTTCAGTTTTACAGAGAAAAAGGTATTTCTTTACAGCGATTTTAAACTGCTTCAGAGAGAGAATGTGGATTCACTTCCCTTACTCCTCCTGATTCGACTGGATACATCTAAATTGCCCACCTGGCAAGCACCATCCTGAAACCAGCTTGGAAATACATCACTCGACACATCACCAGACCAAGGAACTGATACAGTGCATCTTCTACAATCTGATCAGAGCATCAGACAAGAGCTTCAATCAAAATTATAACCCTAATCCAGAACTTTGCTCAAGCCTCTCCTGCCAAACAGAGACTAAGTGACCTACTTAAAACTCTTGTTACAGTAACAATTTCTTCCCACGGGTCCCCATGACTGTCATCGTAAATTTGAGAATTCCAAGTCCCTTCTACCTAATATTGATACAAGAGGATAGTTACACGTGTTAGTATAATTTACAATTTTTTTGGGTTGGGATTGAAAGGAGGTGCTCAGATTTAGGCATCCATTTCAGATAAGTTTAGAATTTAGGTGGAATGGATATATTTAGCTTAGGATAAGTAGATTATAACTTAATTATATCTATGTATATATGTTGTATATGTTTCAGTTTGTATCAGATTTAAATCTTCTATTTAGACTAAAAGGAGAATTGTAAGAGTGAACGCACAAAGCTATCTGCCCATGAGGGCAGGGACAAATAAATTAACACAGGTAGATATGAAAGGAAGTGAAATTAAAAGGAGCCTCTCTTTTCTCTTGGAAGCCTGCCACACTTCTAACTCCTAGCTTGTGTTACTCTCTCTCTGGTAAATAAGTATATTGTATTTCTTACAGCATTGAATATCATCATTTTCTGGTGGCAGCTGTGTGGATTGGAAGCCCACGCTTCATTAGTGCTGTATCATTAGTTTTCAAGAAGTTACTCTCATAGATACTCACACAGTGTTATATTATTTCTTTCTAAGAAGTTGCACATATAGATTCTCTCACAGTGTTGTATCGTTAGTTTTCAAAATGTTATGCATGTAGTTTCTCGAACAGTATTTAGTTGTTAATTTTTAGAAGTTACACTTGGAAATACTCAAACTGTGTTGTATCGTTAGTTTTCAAGAATTTATGCATATAGATCCTCACTCAGTGTTGTATCATTAGTTTTCAAGAAGTTAGAAATATAGATTCTCATACAGTGCTGTATAGTTCCTTTTCAGTAAAATATACATGTAGTTTCTTGGACAGTATTGTATCATGGGTTTTTAAGAAGTTACACATGTAGATTCTCACACAGTGTTGTATGATTAGTTTTCAAGAAGTTACACGTGTAGATTTTCAGACAGTGTGTGTCCATTATTTTCAAGAATTTATGCATATAGATAAAAACAAAGTGTTGCATCAATAGTTTTCAAGTAGCTACACATGTAATTTCTCACAGAGTACTGTATCATTAATTTTCAATAAGTTACACATGTAGAATCTCACACAATGTTGTTTGGTTAATTTTCAATTAATTACACGTGTAGATTCTCAGAGAGTGTTGTATCATTAGTTTTCAAGAGGTTACACGTGTAGATTCTCAGACAGTGTTGAGTGCTTTATTTTCAAGAAGTTATGCATATAGATTGAAACACAGGGATGCATCGTTACTTTTCAATATAACACACGTGTAGTTTTTCACACAGTATTGTATATATACTTTTCAATTAGTTACACGTGTAGATTCTTACACAGTGTTGTATCATTGATTTTCAATAAGTTACACGTGTAGATTCACAGACAGTCTTGTATTGTTAGTTTTCACGAAGTTACACTTATAAATTCTAACACAGTGTTGTATCGTTAGTTTTAAAGAAGTTACACGTGTACATTCTCAATACAGTGTTGTATCATTAGTTTTCAAGACATTATGCTTGTAGATCCTCACACAGTGTTGTATCATTTCTTTTCAATATATTACACATGTAGATACTCAAACAGTGTTTTTTCGTTAGTTTTCCAGATGTTACACATGCAGTTTCCCACAGAGTGTTGTATTGTTAGTTTTCAATAAGTTACATGTGTAGATTCTCAGACAGAGGTTTATTGTTCAATTTCAAGAAGTTATGCTTATAGATTCTCACACAGTATTGTATCGTTAATTTTCAATAAGTTATATGTGTAGATTCTCAGACAGAGTTGTATCATTAGTTTTCAAGAAATTAAACGAGTAGATTCTCAAGACAGTGTTTTATCATTAGTTTTCATGATTTTATGCTTATAGATTCTCACACAATGTCATATCATCTGTTTTCAAACGTTACACGTGTAGATTCTCACACAGTATTGTATATTTATTTTTCAATATGTTACACGTGTAGATTCTCAGACTGTGTTGTGTCATTTTTTTCAAGAAGTTGCAAATATAGATTCAAACACAGTGTTGTATCGTTATTTTCAATAAGATACACATTAGATTTTCAGACAGTGTTGTATCGTTTGTTTTCAATTATTTCACATGTAGTTTCTCACACAGTGTTGTACCATTTGTTTTCAAGTTGTTACACATGTAGTATCTCACACAGTGTTATGTCACTAGTTTTCAAGAAGTTACACTTGTGGATTCTCAGACAGTGTTGTATCATTAGCTTTCAAGGAGTTACACTTATAGATTCTCACCTAGTGTTATATCATTAGTTTTCAAAAAGTTACACGTGGAGATTCTCACACAGTGTTGTGTCGATAATTTTCAATTAGTTACACTTGTAAATTCTCAGACAGTGTTGTATGGAAAATTTTCAAGAAGTTAAGCTTATAGATTGTCCCACAGTGTTGTATTGTTTGTTTTCAAGAAGTTACACGTGTGGATTCTAAAGACAGTGTTGTTTCATTACTTTTCAAGTAGTTATTCTTATAGATTCTCACACAGTGTTGTAACATTAGGTTTCAATACATTACACGTGTACATTCTCACAAGGTGTTGTATTATTCATTTTAAATAGGTTACACGTGTAGATTCTCAGACAGTGCTGTATCATTAGTTTTCAAAATTTTACAAATGTAGTTTCTCACACAGTGTTGTATCGTAAGTTTTCAATAAGTTACACTGTAGGTTCTCAGACAGTATTGTGTCCTTTATTTTCAATAAGATATACGTATAGATTTTATACACAGTGTTGTAGTCACTATATTCAAGAAGGATACATATGTAGATTCTAAACACAGTGTTGTATCATTACTTTTCAATAAGATACACGTGTAGTATTCTCACACAGTGTTGTATCGTTAGTTTTCAAATATGTTACACATGTAGTATTCTCACACAGTGTTGTATGGTTAGTTTTCAATAAGTTACACGTGTAGATTCTCAGACAGTGTTGTATCATTAATTTTCAATAAGTTACACGTGTAGATTCTCAGACAGTGTTGTATCGTAATTTTCAATAAGTTACACGTGTAGATTCTCAGACAGTGTTGTATCGTTAGTTTTCAGATATTACTATGTAGATTCTCACACAGTGTTATTTCTTTAATTTTCAAAAGTTATGCATTCAGTTCTCAACAGAGTTGTATCATTAATTTCAGAAATTACGTAGATTCTCAGACAGTGTTTGTCGTTATTCAGTTTTGAACTCAGAAGTTGTATCGTTAGTTTCAGAAATTACATAGATAGATTCTCAGAATTGTTTCGTTAAATTTCAAGTATTTATGTAGATAGATTCTCCCACAGTGCTGAATCATTAGTTTTCAAGAAGCTACCCACATAGGTACTCACACAGTGTTGTTTTGTTAATTTTCAATTACATACATATGTGGATTCTCACACAGTGTTGGATCGTTAACTTTCCATTAGTTACATTTGTAGATTCTCAGCCAGTGTTCTATCATTAGTTTTCAAGAAGTTGTGCTTATAGGTTCTCACAGTGTTGTATCATTAGTTTTCAATATGTTACACATGTAGATTCTCACACATTTTATCTTTAATTTCAATAAGTTACAAATATAGATTTTCACACAATATTGTATCGTTTGTTTTCAAGATGTTACTCACGTAGTTTCCCACAAAGTGTTGTTTCCTTTGTTTCCAATAAATTACCCATATAGATGTAAAAGCAGCTTTGTATCATTTGTTTTCAACAAGTAACACATGTAGTTTCCCACTGTGTTGTATCATTAGTTTTCAAGAAGTTACATATGTAGTTTCTCACACAGTGTTGTATCATTAGTTATTCAAGAAGTTACACGTGTAGATTCTCAGACAGTGTTGTATCTTCATTGTTCAATAAGTTACACATGTAGATTCTCAGACAAGTGTTGTATCATTAATTTTCAATATGTTACACGTGTAGATTCTCAGACAGTGTTGTATCGTTAGTTTTCAATAGTTACTCATGTAGATTCTGGACACAGTGTTGTATCGTTAGTTTTCCATAAGTTAAACACGTAGATTCATCACACAGTGTTGTATCATTAGTTTTCAAGAAGTTACACTAGTAGATTCTCACACAGTGTTGTATCATTAATTTTCAAGAGTTACTACATGTAGTTTCTCACACCGAGTAATTCATTAGTTTTCAAGAAGTTATGCTTATAGTTTGACTTTAGTTTTGTATCGTTAGCTTTCAAGAAGTTAAACATGTAGTTTCTCACACAGCGTTGTATCGTTTGTTTTCAAGAAGATACACTTATATATTCTCACACAGGGTTGCATCGTTACTTTTCAAGAATTATACACGTGTAGTTTCTCACAGAGTGTTATATCATTAGTTTTCAATAAGTTACAAATATAGATTCTCAGACAGTGTTGTTTCATTATCTTTCAATTAGTTACACTTGTAGATTCTCACACAGTGTTGTATCGTTAGTTTTCAAGAAGTTATGCTTATTGATTCTCTAACAGTGTTGTATCGTTAGTTTTCAAGTAGATTACACATGTAGTTTGTCACACAGTGTTGTATCATAAGGTTTCCATAAGTTACTAATGTAGTTTCTCTCACAGAATTATTTCATTAGTTTTCAAGAAGTTACACATTTTCTTAGAACCAGAGTTGTATCGTTAGTTTTCAAGAAGTTATGCATTAGTTTAGAACTCAGTGTTGTATCGTTTGTTTTCAAGAAGTTACGTAATATAGATTCTCACACAGTGTTGTTATCGTTAGTTTTCAAGAAGTTACACATTTAGTTTCTCACACAGTGTTGTATCGTTAGTTTTCAAGAAGTTACGACATATAGATTTTCAACTCAGTGTTGTATCGTTAGTTTTCAAGAAGTTACAACATATAGATTCTCACACAGTGTTGTATCATTAGTTTTCAAGAAGTTACACATGTAGATTCTCACACAGTGTTGTAGTCATTTATTTTCAAGAAGTACACTAGTAGATTCTCACACAGTGTTGTATCGTTAATTTTCAAGAAGTTACTACGTGTAGATTTTCAGACAGTGTTGTATTGTTAGTTTTCAAGAAGTTATACACATGTAGATTCTCACACAGTGTTGTATCATTAGTTTTCAAGTAAGTTACAAATGTAGATTCTCACACAGTGTTGTATCATTAGTTTTCAATAAGTTACACGTGTAGATTCTCACACAGTGTTGTAATCGTTAATTTTCATTAAGTTACACGTGTAGATTCTCATACAGTGTTGTATCGTTAGTTTGCCAGAAGTTACTAATGTAGATTCTCACAGAGTTATTGATCGTTAGTTTTCAAGAAGTTATGCATTACAGTTTAGAACCACAGAGTTGTATTGTTAGATTTTCAAGAACTTACGTAGATAGATTCTCACACATGTGTTGTATTGTTAGTTTTCAAGAAGTTACATATATAGATTCTCACACAGTGTTGTATTGTTAGTTTTCAAGAAGTTATGAATTCAGTTAGAACTCAGTTTTGTATGGTTTGTTTTCAAGAAGTTACACGTGTAGATTCTCAGACAGTGATTGTGATCATTTGTTTCCAAGAAGTTGTGCATGTAGATTCAAACACAGTGTTGTTTCATTAGTTTTCAATAAGATACACATGTAGATATCTCACACAGTGTTGTATCATTAGGTTTCAAGAAGTTACACATGTAGATTCTCACACAGTGTTGTCTCGCTTAGTTTTCAAGTACTTACACATGTAGTTTCTCACACATTATTATATCGTTAGTTTTCAATAAGTTACACGTGTAGATTCTAAGACAGTTGTATATTGTTAGTTTTCAAGGAATTGACACGTGTATAATCTCAGCATAGTGTTGTATCGTTGGTTTCAAGAATTTATGCTTATAGATTCTCACACAGTGTTGTATCATTAGTTTTCAATTATGTTAGACGTGTAGATTCTCACAAAGTATTGTATCTTTAATTTTCAATAAGTTACACGTGTACATTCTCAAACAGTGTTGTATCCTTTAGTGTTCAAGAATTTACTGCATGTAGATTCAAACATAATGTTGTATCATTAGTTTTCAATAAGATATATTTGTAGATTCTCAGACAATGTTGTATAGTTAGTTTTCAATAAGTTACACGTGTAGATTCTCAGACAGTGTTGTCTCGTTTGTTTGCCAGATAGTTACATACTGTAGTTTCTCACACAGCAGTTGTATCGTTAGTTTTCAAGTAAGTTATGCATGTCAGATTTCACAACTCAGTTGTATCGTTAGTTTTCAAGAAATTACATAGTTAGATGTTTTGCTTACAGATTCTCACACTGTGTTGTATCGATAGTTTTCAATAAGTTACACTGGTAGATTCTCACACATTGTTGTATATGTTAGTTTTCAATAAGTTACACCTGTAGATATCTCACACAGTGTTGTATCATTAGTTTTCAAGAATTTACACTGGTAGATTCTCACACATGTGTTGTATCATTAGTTTTCAATAAGTTACAGGTGTAGATATCTTACAGAGTGTTGTATCATTTAGTTTTCAATAAGTTACACCTGTATGATTCTCACACAGAGTTGTATCGTTAGTTTTCAATAAGGTACACGTTGAGAATCTCACACAGCAGTTGTATCCTTAGTTTTCAAGAAGCTATGCATGTAGATTTCTCACACAGTGTTGTATCACTTAGTTTTCAAGTAGTTACACGTTATAGATTCTCACACAGTTTTGTATTGTTAGTTTTCAAGAAATTATGCATGTAGATTCTCACACAGTGTTGTATCGATTATTTTTCAAGAAATTACACGTGTAGATTTTCACACATGTGTTGTATCGTTAATGTTCAATAAGGTACACGTGTAGATTCTCACACAGTGTTGCATCGTTAGTTTTCAATAAGTTATCACCTGTAGATTCTCACAACATTTTGTATCGTTTGTTTTCAATATCGTTAGTTTTCAATAATGTATACGTGTAGAATCTCACATTGATTCTCAAACAGAATTGTATCATTTAGTTTTCAATAAGTTACACGTGTAGATTATCACACAGCTTTGTAGTATCTACTTTTCAATAAGTTGCACGTGTAGAATCTCACACATCGTTGTATCATTAGTTTTCAATAAGGTACATGTGTAGACTATCACACAGTGTTGTATCTTTAGTTTTCAATAAGTTACACGTGTAAATGACTCACACAGCTTTTATTTCTAGTTTTCAATAAGGTACACGTGTAGAGTATCACACATCGTTGTATCTAGTTGTCAATAAGTTACAGGTGTAGATTATCCCACAGCGTTGTAGCATTAGTTTTCAATAAGTAGCAGGTGTAGAATCTCACACATTGTTGTATCGTTAGTTTTCAATAAGTTACACCTGTAGATTATCACACAGCATTGTATCCTTAGTTTTTGATAAGGTGAACGTGTTGAATCCAGCACAGCGTTGTATCATTAGTTTTCAATAAGGTACACCTGTAGTTTAGCACAAAGCATTGTATACTTAGTTTTTGATAAGGTGAACCTGTTGAATCCAACACAGCATTGTATAGTTAGTTTTCAATAAGGTACAACTGTAGTTTATCACACAGGGTTGAAGCCTTAGTTTTCAATGAGTTGCATGTGTAGAATCTCACACATTGTTGTATCGTTAGTTTTCAATAAGTTACAAGTATAGATTCTCAAACAGTGATGTATTTTTAGTTTTCAATAAGCTGCACGTGTAGATACTTACACAGTGTTGTATAGTACGTTTTCAATGAGTGACATCCTAACCCTAACCCTAACACCAAACCTAAACCTAAGCCTAACTATAACCTTAACCCTAACCCTAAACCTACCCCTAACACTAGCTCTAACCCTAAACCTAACCCTAACCATAATGCTAACACTACCCTATCCCTAAACCTAACCCTAAGCCTAAACCTAGCTCAAACCCTAACCCTAACTCAAACCCTAAGCCTAAACCTAACCTTAATGCTAACCCTAACCCTAACTGTAACCTTAACCTAAGCCTAAACATAATCCTAACTCTAATGCTAAGGATAACCCTAACATAAACCTAATCCTAAACCTATCCTTAACCCTAACCCTAAGGCTAACCTTAAACCTAACACTAACCCTATCCCTAAACCTATCCCTAAGCCTAACTCTAACCCTAACCCTAACCCTAAACCTATCCCTAAACCTAACCCTAAATTTAGGCATAACCCTAACCGTAAACCTAACCTTAAGCCTAAACCTAACCCAAACCTTAACCCCTAAATATAACCCTATCCCTAACCCTAACCCTACCCAAACCCTATTCCTAAACCTAACCCTAACCTAAACCAAGACCTAACATTAACCCTAACACTAACCTCTAAACATAACCCTAACCCTAACACTAATTCTAACCCTAGCCTAAACCTAAACTTAAACTTAACCCTAACGCTAGCCTGAACCCTATACCTAACCCTAACCGTATCCCTACACCTAACCCTAATCCTAAACCTAACTCAAAAACTAACCCAAACCTTAACCATTAGCCTAACCCTAAACATAACGCTACCCCTAACACTAACTGTAACCTTAACCTAATCATAACCCTAACCCTAATGTTAACAATAATCCTAAAGCTAACCCTAGCAATAACCCCTAAACCTAACCATAACCTCTAACCCTAATCAGAACCTTATCCCTAACCCTATCCCCAAACCTAACACTAATCCTAACCCTAAACCTAAACTTAACACTAACCCTAACCCTAACCCTAACCCTAAACCTAGCCCTAACTTTAACCCTAACACTAACCTCTAACCCTAGCCCTTACAATTACTCTAACCCTAACCTAAACCTAACCCTATCCTTAACCATCTAACTTTCACCATAACGCTAAACATAATGCTGACCCTAACCCTAGACTTAATCCTATCCCTAACCCTAAACCTAACCCTAAAAATAACTCTAATCCTAAACCTAATACTAAATCTAACCTAAACATGACCCTAACCCTAACTCTAACCCCTAACCCACACCCTCTACCCCTAACCCTAACCCTAACTATAATGCTAACCCTAAATCCTTACCCTAGCACTAACCCTAACCCTAACCCTAACACTACCATAACTCTATACCTAAACCTAACCCTAATACTAACCCTAACCTTAACCCTAACCATAAGCCTATCCCTAACCCTAGCCATAACACATACATAATAGTAACCCTAACCATCTAACCCTAACCATAACCCTAACAATAACACTCACCATAAGGTTTCAAGTGGTTACACATGGAATTTTGAAAATATTTTTATACCATTAGTTTTCAATACGTTAGGCATATAGATTGTCACACAGTGTTGTATCGTTACTTTTCAAGGAGTTACACATGAAGCTTCTCATAGAGTGTTATATAGTTAGTTTTCAAGAAGTTACACATATAGATTCTCAAATATTGTATATGGTTAGTTTCCAAGAAGTTACATATGTAGATATTTAGACAGTGTTTTATCGTTATTTTTCAAGAAGTTAAATGAGTAGTATCTGACAGATTGTTGTATCGTTAGTTTTCAAGAAGTTATGCTTACAGATTCTCACACAGCATTGTATCGTTAGTTTTCAATAAGTTACACATGTAGATTCTCACACAGCGTTGTATCGTTAGTTTTAAAGAAATTACGGAAGTATTTTTGTACCGTTAGCTTTCCAAATGTTAGGCATATAGATTCTCACACAGTATTGTATCATTACTTTTCAGGGAGTTACACATGAAGCTATTCATAGAGTGTTATATAGTTAGTTTTCAAGAAGTTACACATGTAGATTCTTAGACAGTGTTGAATCATTTTTTTCAAGAATTTACATGTGTAGTTTATCACACAGTGTTGTATCGTTTGTTTTCAAGAAGTTATGCTTACAGATTCTCACACAGTTTTGTATTGTTAGTTTTCAATAAGTTACATGTGTAGATTCTCACACAGCATTGTATCGTTAGTTTCCAAGAAATTATGCATGTAGTTTCTCACACAGAGTTGTATCGATAGTTTCCAGAAGTTAAAGTTGTAGATTCTTAAACTGTGTTGTCTCGTTATTTTTCAATAAGTTACACGTGTACATACATACACAGTATTGTATCGTTAATTTTCAATAAGTTACATGTGTTGATTCTCAGACAGTGTTGTATCCTTGGTTTTCAAGATAGTACACATGTATTTTCTCACACAGTGTTGTGTCGATAGTTTCCAAGAAGTTACACGGGTAGATTCTCAAGTTATGTTGTATCGCTTACTTTTCAATAAGTTCCTCGTGTAGATTCTCACACAGCGTTATATCATGAGTTTTCAATAAGTTACACGTGTAGATACTTACACAGTGTAGAATCTTTAGTTTTCAATAAATTACACTTATAGATTCCCACACAGTGTTGTGTAATTAGTTTTCATTAAGGTGCATGTGCATAATCTCACATACTGTTGTATCGTTAGTTTTCAATAAATTGCACGTGTAGATACTCACCCAGCGTTGAATCTTTGTTTTCAATAATTTATACCTGTAGTTACTTACACAGTGTTGAATCTTCAGTTTTCAATAAGTTACACCTGTAGATTCTCAAACAGCTTTGTATCGTTTTTTTTCAATAAGGTACACGTGTAGAATCTCAAACAGTCTTGAATCGTTAGATTTCAATAAGTTATACGTGCAGATTATCACACAGGGTTTTATCGTTATTTTTCAAGAAATTACCCATCTAGTTTCTCACACAGTGCTGTCTCGATAGTTTCAAAAAGTTATTTGGAAGATTCTTAAACTGTGTTGTATCGTTACTTTTAATAAGGCACCTGTTTAGAATCTCACACAGCATTGTATCGTTAGTTTTCAAGAAGTTAGGCCTGTAGTTTCTCACACAGTGTTCTAGCACTAGTTTTCAAGTACTTACACTTATAGATTCTCACACAGAGTTACATCATTAGTTATGAATGAGGAACACGTGTATTTTCTCACACAGAGTTTTATCATTAGTTTTGAAGAAGGTAGACGTGTAGTTTCTCACATATTGTTGTATCGTTAGTTTTCAAGAAGTTACGCTTACAGGTTCTCATAAAGTATTGTATCGTTAGTTTTTAATAAGTTACATATGTAGATTCTCACACAGTGTTGTATCAATAGTTTTCAAGAAATTAAGCAAGCAGTTTCTCACAAAGTGTTGTGTCCATAGTTTACACGAAGATACATGTGTAGATACTTAAACAGTGTTGTATCGTTAGTTTTCAACAAGTTACATTTTTGGATTTAAATAAGGTGCACATGTAGATTCACACACAGCATAGTATCGTTAGATTTCAATAAGGTAAACGTGTACATTATCACACAGCATTGTAGCGTTAGTTTTCAATAAGAAGCTACGCATGTAGCTTCTCACATCGTGTTGTATCGCTAGTTTTCAAGTAGTTACACTTATGGATTCTCACAAAGTTTTGTATAGTTAGATTTCAAGAAATTAAGCATGTAGTTTCTCTCACAGTGTTGTATGGATATTTTCCAAGAAGTTACACGTGTAGATTCTCAAACACCGTTGTATTGTTAGTTTTAAGTAAGTTACAACTGTAGATTCTCACACAGCTTTGTATCATTGTTTTCAATAAGGTACACGTGTAGAATCTCACAGAGTGTTGTATCATTATTTTTCAATAAGGTACATGTGTAGAATCTCACACAGCATTGTATCTTAATTTTTCAATAATATAAACTTGTAGATTATCGCACAGCATTGTAGCGTTAATTTTCAATAAGTTGCAGGTGTAGAATCTCACAAACTATTGTATCGTTAGTTTTCAGTAAGATACACCTGTAGATTTTCACACACCTTTATTGCTAGTTTTCAATAAGATAAACCTGTTGAATCTCACAAAGCGTTGTATGTTTAGTTTTCAATAAGCTACAGGTGTAGAATCACACACAGCATTATATCATTAATTTTCAAGAAGATACACATGTAGTTCCTCACACAGTGTTGTATTGATGGTTTTTATGAAGTATTGTTATAGGTTCTCACAGACAGTTGTTTCGTTAGTCATCAATAAGGTACACGTGTAGAATCTCAACAGAGTTGTATAGATAGTTTTCAACAAGCTATGCTTGAAGTTTCTCACACAGTGTTGTATTGCTAGTTTTCAAGTAGTTACACTTATAGATTCTCAAACAATTTTGCATCGTTAGTTTTCAAGAAAGTACATATGTAGCTTCTCACTCAGTGTTGTATTGATATTTTCCAAGAAGTTACACAGGTAGATTCTCAAACCGTGTTGTATCGTTGGTTTTCCATAAGGTGCACGTGTTGAATCTCACACAGCATTGTGTGGTTAGTTTTTAATAAGGTACATGTGTAGATCCTCAAACAGCTTTGTATCATTAGTTTTCATTACATTAAACCTGTAGATTCTCACTCAGCATTGTATCGGTAATTTTCAAAAAATATACGTATAGAATCTCACATAGCCTTGTATCATTAGTTTTCAATAAGTTACACGTGTAGATTATCACACAGTGTTGTAGCATTAGTTTTCAATATGTAGCATGTGTAGAATCTCAAACACTGTTGTATAATTAGTTTTCAATAAGATGCACGTATAGATTCTCACACAGCCTTGTATCTTTCGTTTTCAATAAGTTACACGTATAGATATTTAGACAGTGTTGTGTCTTTAGTTTTTAATAAGTTACACGGGTAGAAACTCACACAGTGTTGTATCAGTAGGTATTAAGAAATTATGCATGTAGTTTCTCACACAGTGTTGTGTCGACAGTTTCCAAGATGTTACACGGGTGGATTCTTAAACTATGTTGTGTCTTTAGTTTTCAACAAATTACACCCCTAGATACTTACACAGTGTTGTATCTTTAGTTTCCAATAAGTTACAACTGTAAATTCTCACACAGAGTTGTGCTGTTGTTATCAATAAGGTACGCATGTAGAATCTCACACAGCATTGTATAGATTTCAATAAGCTATGCTTTTAGTTTCTCACAGTGTTGTATTGCTATTTTTCAAGTAGTTACACTTATAGTTTCTCAATCAGTTTTGTATCGTTAGTTTTCAAGAAAATACGCATGTAGTTTCTCACACAGTGCTGTATTGATATTTTCCAAGAAGTTACACGGGTAGATTCTCAAACAGTGTTGTATCGTTAGTTTTCTATAAGGTACACATATAGAATATCACAAAGCGTTGTATTGTTAGTTATCAATAAGGTACACTTGTAGATTCTCACACAGCTTTGTATCCTTAGATTTTGATAAGGTGCACGTGTTGAATCTCACACAGCCTTGTATCGTTAATTTTCAATAGGATACACCTGTAGATTCTTACACAGCATTGTATCGTTAGTTTTCAATAACATACACGTATAGAATTTCACAAAAACTTGTATCATTAGTTTTCAATAGGGTACACGTGTTGAATCTCACACAGCGTTGTAGCGTTAGATTTCAATAAGTTCCACGATTAGAATCTCACACACTGTTGTATTAGTTTTCAATAAGTTGCACGTGTAGATACTAACACAGCATTGTATGGTTAGTTTTCAATAAGGTTCACGTGTAGATTCTCACACAGTTTTGTATCGTTAGTTTTCAAGAAGCTGTACATGTACTTTCTCAAACAGTATTGCATTGCTAGTTTTCAAATAGTTACACTTATAGATCCTCAAACAGTTTTTATCGTTAGCTTTTAAGAAAGTATGCATGTAGTTTCTCACACAGTGTTATATTGATATTTTTCAAGAAGATACACAGGTAGATTCTCAAACCGGGCTGTATCGTTAGTTTTCTGTAAGGTACTCGTGTACAATATCACACAGCGTTGTATCCTTTGTTTTCAAGAAATTACACATGTAGTTTCTCACACAGTGTTGTGTCAATAGATTCCATTTTTAAACTGTTTTGTATCATTAGTTTTCAATAAGTTACATGCGTAGATACTTACATAGTGTTGTATCTTTAGTTTTCAATAATTTACACTTGAAGATTCTGACACAGCGTTGTGTCATTAGTTTTCAATTAGGTACACGTGTAGAATCTCAAGCAGTGTTGTTTCATTAGTTTTCAAGAAACTATGAATATAGTTTCTCACACATTGTTGTATCCCTAGTTTTCAAGTAGTTATATGTATAGATTCTCACACAGGTTTGTATCGTTAGTTTTCAAGAAATTACGCATGTAGTCTCTCACACTGTGTTGTATCGTTATTTTCCAATAAGTTACACTGGTAGATTCTCAAACTGTGTTGTATTGTTAGTTTTCAATTAGGTACATGTGTAGATTATCAAACAGTGTTGCATCGTTAGTTTTCAATAAGTTACACTAGTAGATTCTCACACAGCTCTGTATCGTTGGTTTTCAATAAGGCTCATGTGTAGAATCTCACACAGCGTTGTATCATTAGTTTTCAAGAGATTATGCATGTAGTTCCTCACACAGAGTTGTAATGCTGGTTTTCAAGGTGTGTCGCTTATAGATTCTCACACAGAGTTGTTTCGTTACTTTTCAGCAAGTTACATATTTACTATCTCATACAGTGCTGAACCGATATTTTCCAAGAAGTTACACGTGTAGTTTCTTACACAAGGTTAAGGCTTGATTTGAAGAAGTTACACGTGTTATTCTCACACAGTGTTATACCATTAGTTTTCCATAAGTTACACAAGTGTTTTCTCACACAGTGTTGTATCTTTACTTTTAAATAAGTTACACTTGTAGATTATCACACTGCATTGTAGCGTTAGTTTTCAATAATTTACTCGTGTAGATTCACGCAGTGTTGGATCATTTGTTTTCAAAAAGTTACACCTGTAGATACTCACATCGCGTTGTGTCCTTAGTTTTCCATAAGGTACACGTGTAGAATCTACCACAGTGTCGTGGGGTTAGGTTTCAATACGTTGTAGGTGGAGATTCTCACAAACTCTTTTATCGCTAGTTTTCAATAAGTTACACCTGTAGATTCTCACACAGCATTGTATTGCAAGTTTTCCATAAGGTACATGTGTAGAATCACACACAGCATTATATTGATAACTTTCAAGAAGTTACTTATGTAATTCCTCACACAGTATTGTATTGATGGTTTTCAAGAAGTATCGCTTATAGATTCTCACACAGAGTTTTTCGTTCATTTTCAAGAAGTTAAGCATGGAGTTTCTCACACAGTGCTGTATCCTTAGTTTTCAAGTACTTACATTTATAGATTCTCACACAGTATTGTGTCGTTAGTTATCAATATGGTACACGTGTAGATTGTCACTCTGCATTGTATCGTTAGTTTTCAAGAATTTAGACGTGTAGTTTCTCACACAGTGTTTTACCGTTAGGTTTCAAGAAATTAGGCATGTAGTTTCTCACACAGAGTTGTATCGCTATTTCTCATGTACTTACACTTATAGATTCTCACACATTGTTGTATAGATAGTTAATACGGTATACGTGTAGATTTTCACCCAGCATTGTATCATTAGTTTTCAAGAAAATTGTAGTGTAGTTTCTCACACAGTGTTGTATCATTAGTTTTCAAGAAGTTACACGTGAAGATTCTCACACAGTGTTGTATCATTAGTTTTCAAGAAATTATGCATTTTTTCTCACAAAGTGTTGTGTCGATAGTTTCCAAGGAGCTAAACGGGTAGGTTCTTTAACTGTGTTGTATCGTTAGATTTCAAAAGTTATACGTGTAGATACTTACACAGTGTTGTATCTTTATTTTTCCTTAAGTTACCCATGTAGTTTCTCACAGAGTGTTGTATCGTTAGTTTTCAAGAAGCTACACTTGTAAATTATGAACACAGCGATGTGGCGTCAGTTTTCAATAAGTAACAAGTGTAGAATCTCACACATTGTTTTATTGTTAGTTTTCAATATGTTAAACGTGTAGATTCTCACACAGAGTTGTATCATTAGTTTTCAATACCATACACGTGTAGATACTTTCACAGTTTTGTGTCTTTAGTTTTCAGTAAGTTACACCTGTAGATTCTCACACAGCGTTGTGTCGTTTGTTTTCAAAATGGTACATGTGTAGAATTTAACACAGCGTTGTATTGTTCGTTTTCAATAAGGTAAACGTGTAGATTATCACACAGCATTGTAGCGTTAGTTTTCAATAAGTTGTACGTGGAGATTCTCACAAACTCTTTTATCGTTATTTTTCAATAAGTTACACCTGTAGATTCTCATACACCTCTTATTGCCTGTTTTCTATAAGGTACTCGTGTTGAATCTCACACAGCATTGCATTGAAACTTTTCCATAATGTACTCGTGTAGAATCACACACAGCATTATATTGATAATTTTCAAGAAGTTACTTATGTAATTCCTCACACAGTATTCTATTGATGGCTTTCAAGAAGTATCATTTATAGATTCTCACACAGATTTGTTTCGTTAGTTTTCAAGTAGTTACGAATGTAGTTTCTCACAAAAGGTTATAAGGCTAGTTTTGAAGAAGTTACAAGTGTAGATTCTCACAGAGTGTTATATCGCTAGTTTTCCAGAAGTTACACATGAAGATTCTCACACAGCATTGTATCTTCACTTTTAAATAAAGTACACGTGTGGAATCTCACACAGCGTTGTATCGTTTGTTTTCAATAAGTTGCATGTGTAGAATCTCACACACTGTTGTATGGTTAGTTTTCAATAAGTTACACCTGTAGATTCTACACAGCTTGTATTGTACTTTTATAATAAGGTACTCGTGTTGAATCTCACACAGCCTTGTATTGTTAGTTTTCAATAAGGTGCACGTAGAGTTTCTCACACAGTGTTGTATCGTTTGTTTTCAAGAAGTTAGGCATGTAGTTTCTCAAACAGTGTTGTATCACTAGTTTTCAATTAGTTACACTTATAGATACTCACACAGATTTATATCATTAGTTTTTAATAAGGCACATGTGTATAATCTCACAAAGTGTTGTATCGTAAGTTTTAAATAAGGTACACCTGTAGATTCTCACACATCGTTTTATCGTTAGTTTTCAATAAAGTACCCGGTTAGAATCTCACATAGCTTTAAATCGTGAGTTTTCAATAAGGTACACGTGTACAATCACACACAGAGTTGTATCATTAGTTTTCAATAAGTTAGGCATGTAGATTTTCACACAGCATTGTATCAATAGTTTTCAAGAAGGTAGAAGTGTACTTTCTCACACAGTGTTTTATCATTAGTTTTCAAGAAGTTACACGTGAAGATTCTCACACAGTGTTGTATCATTAGTTTTCAAGAAATTATGCATTTATTTTCTCACACAGTGTTGTACCGCTAGTTTTCAAGTAGTTACAATTATACATTCTCGCACAGCGTTGTATCGTTAGTTTTCAAGAAGCTACATATGTAGTTTTTCCCACAGTGTTGTATCACTAGTTTTCAAGTGATTACACTTATAGTTTCTCACACAGTGTTGTATCGTTAGTTTTCAATAATATACACGTATAGAATATCATACATCGTAGTATCGTTAGTTTTCAAGAAGCTACTTATGTAGTTTCTTACACAGTGTTGTATTGTTAGTTTTCAAGTAGTTACACTTATAGATTCTCACACAGTTTTGTGTCGTTAGTTTTCAAGAATTTATGAATGTAGTTTCTCACACAGTGTTGTATCATTATTTTTCCATAATATACACGTATACAATATCACACATCGTTGTATCGTTAGTTTTCAATAATTTACAAGTGTAGAATCACACACAAGTTGAATCGTTAGTTTTCAGTAAGGTCCACGTGTATGTTCTCACAAAGCATTGTAGCGTTAGTTTTCTTTAAGGTACACGTGTAGCTTCTCACACAGAGTTGTATTGTTAGTTTTCCAGAAGTTAGAAATGTAGTTTCTCACATAGTGTTATATCGTTAGTTTGCAAGAAGTTAGTCCTGTAGTTTCTCACACTGTCTTGGATTGATGATTTTGAAGAAGTATCGCTTATAGATTCTCACACAGAGTTGTTTCATTATTTTTCAACAAGTTTCCCATGTAGTTTCTCACACAGTGTTGTATCGATAGTTTCCAAGGAGTTACACATGAAGTTTCTCACACAAGGTTATAAGGCTAATTTTGAGGAAGTTCATGAGTAGATTTTCACACAGTGTTATATCACTAGATTTCCATAAGTTACACATGAAGTTGCTCACACAGTGTTGTTTCATTAGTTTCAATAAGGAACAGGTTTAAAATCTCATAGAGCCATGTATCGTTAGTTTTCAAAGAGTTACACATGTAGATTCCCAAACAGCTTTTTATTGTTTGTTTTCAATACAGTACACGTGTGGAAGCTCACACAGCGTTGTATTCTTTGTTTTCAATTAGTTAGGCATGTAGTTTCTCACACAGTGTTTTATCCCTAGTTTTCAATAAGTTACACGCGTAGATTCTCACACAGTGTTGTATTTTTAGTTATCAATAAGGTACACGTGTAGATACTCACACAGTGTTGTGTCGTTAGATTTTGAGAAGGCAGACGTGTAGCTTCTCACACAGTGTTGTATCGTTAGTTTTTAAGAAGTTATTTTTACAGATTCTCACAAAGAATTGTATCGTTAGTTTTCAATTAGTTACACGTGTAGATTCTCACACAGTTTTGTATCATTAGTTTTCAAGAAATTTCGCATTAACTTCCTAAGACAGTGTTGTGTCAATAGGTTTCCAGAAGTTACAAGGGTAGACTCTTATTTTCGTTTGTTTTTGTTTTACGAGACAGGGTTTCTCTGTAGGAGTGAACCCCACAAAGCTATCCGCCCAACAGGTCGGGGTCAAGTTAGAGATAAAAGGAAGTGAAAGGAAAATGAGCTTCCCTTTTCTCCTGGAAGCCAGCCACGCTTCTAACTCCTAGTCTGTGCGACTCTCTCTCTCTCTCTCTGGTAAATAAATATATTGTTTTCCCTATATAGCATCGAACATCATTATATCTAGTGTTTCAGAGAATATATCTTCTACAGAATGAAATTTTGAAACCATGTCATCCTTTAGGTCTTGGATTTCCTGCATTAAAAATTTTTCCAAGTCCTTGGACTGTTCATTAAGGTCTTGGATTTTCTGCATTAAAGATTGTTTAAAATCTTTGGACTGATAAGGTAAACGTGATTCCAAGCTTTTCATACCATCCTCCCTAAAAACTCCAAAGGCATCTATTTTTCCTTCCAGAAAACACATTCAGTACACTAGATTGCATTTATTATCAGACATAGATTGAATTGACCCTGCTAATTTTGAAAATTCCTCCTGGCTAGATTCCATCTTAGCCATAAATGTAGTGGACATCAAAATGAATGTGACTCGAAGGTTGTCCTGGTCAAATTTAACCAAATCCCCTTGTTCCCGAATTTTTGACTCTAACTTTTGAATGGACTCTGATAATTTGGAAAGTTCCAGCTGATTAGACTCAGTTTTACCCATAAAACAATAGGTTCCAAGAAGTTAAAAGGGTAGAATCTTATTTTTGTTTGATTTGTTTTATGAGACGGGTTTCTCTGTATTTTTTGGAGTCTGTTGGACCAGCCTGGCCTCGAACTCACAGAGATCTGCCTGCCTCTACCTCCTGAGTGCTGGGATTAAAGGCGTGCACCCCCACAGCCCAGCTACACAGGTCGAATCTTAAACTGTGTTGTATCGATAGTTTTCAACAAGTTACACGTGTAGATACTTACACAGTGTTTTATCTTTAGTTTTCAATAAGTTACACCTGTAGATTCTCATACAGAATTGTGTAGTTAGTTTTCAATAAGGTACACGTGTAGAATTTCACACAACTTTGTATCATTAGTTTTCAAGAAATTACGCATGTAGTTTCTCACACAGCGTTGTGTCGTTTGTTTTCAAAGAGGTACACGTGTAGAATCTCACACAGCGTTGTATCGTTAATTTTCAAGAATTTACACATGTAGTTTATCACACAGTGTTTTCATGTACTTACACTTATAGATTCTCACACATTGTTGTATAAATAGTTATTAATAAGGTACACATGTAGATTCTCACACAGCATTGAATCGTTATTTTTCAGTAAGGTACACGTGTTGAATCTCACATAGTGTTGTATCGTTAGTTTTCAGTAAGATACACGTGTAGATTCTCACACAGCATTGTATCGTTAGTTATCAAGAATTTACACATGTAGTTTCTTACACAGTGTTATATCGCTAGTTTTCAAGGTGTTTCGCTTATAGTTTCTTACAAAGATTTGTATCGTTACTTTTCAGGAAATTACCCATGTAGTTACACAACTTTGTATAGTTTGTTTCCAATAAGGTACACGTGTAAAATCTTACACATCGTTGTATCGTTAGTTTCAATAAGATACTCCTGTAGATTCTCACACAGCATTGTATCCTCAGTTTTCAATAAGGTACACGTGTATAATCTTACACAGCGTTGTATCATTAGTTTTCAATAAGGTATATGGGTAGAATCTCACACAGCGTTGTATTGTCAGTTTTCAATAAGGTACATGTGTAGAATTTCACACAGCATTGTATCGCTTGATTTCAGTTAGTTACAATTATAGACTCTCACGCATTGTTGTATCATTAGTTATCAATAAGGTACACGTGTAGAATCCCACACAGTGTTGTGTCATTTGTTTTCAATACCCGACACGTGTAGTTCTCACACATTGTTGTATAGTTAGTTTTCAATAAAGTACACGTGTAGAATCTTACACATCTGTGTATCATTAGTTTTCAATAAGGTACATAGTGAGAATCTCACACAGCATTGAATCGTTATTTTTCAATTAGTTATACATGTAGATTATCACACAGAGTTGTGTCGTTAGTTGTCGATAATTTACACGGGTAGATTCTCACAGAGTGTTGTATTGTTAATTTTCAATAAGTTCCACCTACTGATTCTCACACAGCATTATATTGTTAGTGTTAAATAAGGTACACGTGTAGTGTCTCACACAGCGTTGTATCGTTAGTTTTCAAGAATTTATACATGTAGTTTCTCACACAGTGTTGTATGTCTTTTTTCAAGTAGTTACACTTATAGATTCTCACACATTGTTGTATCATTAGTTATTAATAAGGTACTCATGTAGATTCTCACACAGCATTGTATCATTAGTTTTCGTAGAAGTACACCTATTGAATCTCCCACAGTGTTGTATCATTAGTATTCAATAAGGTACATGTGTTAATTATCAAATAGCGTTGTAGCATTAGTTTTCAATAAGGCACACGTGTTGAATCACACAGCATTGTATCGTTACTTTTTAATAACACACACGTGCAGATTATCACAGCATTGTAGCGTTAGTTTTCAATAAGTGGCACGGGGATAACCTCACACACTATTGTATCGTTAGTTTTCAATAAGTTACAACTGTAAATTCTCTTATAGCTTTGTATCATTTGTTTTCAATAAGGTAAACGTGTAGATACTTACACAGTGTTGTATATTTAGTTCTCAAAAAGTTACACCTCTAAATTCTCACACAGTATTGTGTGGTTAGTTTTCAAGAATTTATACATGTAGTGTTGTATATCTTGTTTTGAAGTAGTTACACTTATAGATTCTCACACATTGTATCCTTAGTTATTAATTTGGTACACATGTTGAATCTCACACAGCATTGTATCATTAGTTTTAAATACGGTACACATTTAGAGACACACATAGCTTTATATCATTAATTTTCAAGAAGTGAAGTATGTATTTCCTCACACAGTGTTGTATTGATGGTTTTCAAGAAGTATCACTTATAGACTCTCACACATATTTGTTTCCTTAATTTACAAGTAGTTACACATGGGGTACATTTACACAATGGAGTATTACTCAGCAGAAAAAACAATGGAATCCTGAAATTCACATGTTAATGAATAGCACTGGAAGAAACCATCCTGCGTGAGGTAACCCAGTCGCAAAAAGACAAATGTATGTACTCATTCATATATGGATTTTAGACATGGATCAGGATAGTCGCAGTCTGCAGTTCCAATGATAGAGAGTATGGTAAACAGGAAAGAACCTAAAAGTACCCAAGAGAAGATGATTGAGACAAGATCCTCTGAATGGATGGGGAACATGGTGTGGGGTTGGGAGTAGTGGGAGCTGGGAAGAGGTGAGGGGGAGAAGAGCAAGAGAGAGAAGGTCATGGGAGAACAGGAAGGTTGATTGGGAAGTGTAGAATAGGGGGAAGAAGGAATCATAGGTTAGAAAACAGGTCAGGCTCCAGAGTGCCCTTTAGTGATCTAAAGGGATGACACCAATTTTAAAGCTAAGCAATAGTGGAGAGAGCACCTTGAATGCCCATTGCTGATAATGAACTTGATGTCTATAAACATCTGGGAGCCTTCATCCAGTGATTTATAGAAGCAGAGGGAAATGCCCACAATTAAGCACTGAACTGAATCCACGGAACCCAGTGACACAGAGAGAGGAGTGATGAGCAAATTGCAAAGAATGGGCTCGCAAAATCAGCAGAGAAAGCTGATCTGAACTGGGGAGGGCTCATGGAACACATACTGACAGCAGGGATGCCAGCATGGGAGTGATAAGGACCCTCCTCCCAAATGTAAGTGTCAATGAGAAGGCCAGGGCAACCTATGGGGCCCTGTGGATCAGTGTCTATCCCTGGAATACAAACCGTCATGTAGAATATCGAACAGCATTGTATCATTAGTTTTCAAGTAGCTATGCATGTAGGTTCTCATACAGTGTTGTATCGCTAGTTTTCAAATAGTTACACTTATAGATTCTCACACAGATTTCTGTGGTTACTTTTCAAGAAATTACGCATGTAGTTTCTCACACAGTTTTGTATCGATATTTTCCAAGCAGTTACATGGGTAGCTTCTCAAATTGTGGCGTGTGGTTAGTTTTCAATAAGGTACACATGTAGAATCTCACACAGCATTGTATCATTAGTTTCAATAAGGTACACGTGTAGAATCTCGCACAGGCTTGTAAATTTAGTTTTCAAGAAGTTAGGCATGTAGTTTCTAACACAGTGTAGTATAGCTAATTTTCAAGAACTTACACTTATTGATTCTCACACAGTGTTGTATCCTTTGTTATCAATAAGGTACATGTGAAGATTCTCTCAGAGCGTTGTATCCTTAGTTTTCAATAAGTTACACATGTAGATTCTCAAACACATTTGTATCCTTAGTTTTCAAGAAATTACATGTTAGTTTCTCACACAGTATTGTACAGGTGGTTACCAAGAATTTACACTGGTAGATTCTTAAACTGTGTTGTATCTTTAGTTTTCAATAAGGTACACGTGTAGTATCTCACACAGCATTGTATCATTAGTTTTCAGTAAGGTACACATGTAAATTATCACAGAGCGTTGTAGCGTTAGTTTTCAATAAGTTACATGTGTAGAATCGCAATCACTGTTGTATCATTAGTTTTCAATAAGTTACATGTGTAGATAATCACACAGAGTTGAAGCATTAGTTTTCAATAAGGTACACATGTAGAATCTCACACAGTTTTGAGTCGTTAGTTTTCAATAAGTTATACGTGTAGATTCTCACACAGCGTTGCATCATTAGTTTTCAATAATGTACACGTATAGATTCTAACACAGGATTGTATCTGTTAGTTTTCAACAAGTTATGCATGTAGTTTCTCACATAGTGTTGTATCAGTAGTTTCCAAGAAGTTACACATGTAGTTTCTCACACAAGGTTATAAGGCTAGTTTTGAAGAAGTTACATGGGTAGATTCTCACTCGGTGTTATATCGTTAGTTTTCCATAAGTTACACATATAGTTTCTCACACAGTGTTGTATCCTTAGTTTTCAATAAGGTACACGTGTAGAATCACACAGCGTTGTATCGTTAGTTTTCAATAAGTTACATGTGGAGATTCTCAAACAGATTTGTATCGTTGGTTTTCAGGAAATTACACATGTAATTTCTCACACAGTGTTGTGTTGATAGTTTCCAAGAAGGTACACTGGTAGATTCTTAAACTGTGTTGTATCATTAGTTTTCAATACGGTACACGTGTAGAATCTCACACATCGTTGTATCGTTAGTTTTCAATAAGGTACACGTGTAGAATCTCAAACAGCATTGAATCATTAGTTTTCAATAAGTTACATGTATAGATTATCACACAGAGTTGTAGTGTTAGTTTTCAATAAATTACACATGTAGAATCGCACACAGTGTTGTGTCGATAGTTTTCAATAATTTACAGGTGTAGTTTCTCACACAGCATTGCATCGTTAGTTTTCAATAAGGTACACGTGTAGATTCTCACACAGGATTGTATCGTTAGTTTTCAAGGAGTTACGCATGTAGTTCCTCACACAGTGTTGTATTGACAGTTTTCAAGAAGTATCGCTTAGTTTCTCACATAGTGTTGTATACGATAGTTTCCAAGAAGTTACACATGTAGTTTCTCACACAAGGTTATAAGGCTAGTTTTGAAGAAGTTACATGGGTAGATTCTCACACAGTGTTATATCGTTAGTTTTCCATAAGTTACACATATAGTTTCTCACACAGTGTTGTATCGTTAGTTTTCAATAAGGTACACTTGTAGATTCTCACACAGTGTTGTATCGTTAGTTTTCAATAAGGTTCAGGTGTAGAATCACATAGCGATGTATGGTTAGTTTTCAATGAGTTACACGTGGAGATTCTCAAACAGATTTGTATTGTTAGTTTTCAGGAAATTATGCATGTAGTTTCTCACACAGTGTTGTGTCGATAGTTTCCAAGAATGTACACTGGTAGATTCTTAAACTGTGTTGTATCGTTAGTTTTCAATAAGGTACACGTGTAGAATCTCAAACAGCGTTGAATCATTAGTTTTCAATAAGTTAGACATGTAGAAAATCACACAGAGTTGTAGCGTTAGTTTTCAATAATTTACACATGTATATTCTCATACAGCGTTGCATCGTTAGTTTTCAATAAGGTACACGTGTAGATTCTCACTCAGGATTGTATCGTTAGTTTTCAAGAAGTTACACATGTAGTTCCTCACACATTGTTGTATTGACGGTTTTCAAGAAGTATCGCTTATAGATACTCACACAGATTTGTTTCGTGAGTTTTCAACAAGTTATGCATGTAGTTTCTCACATAGTGTTGTATCGGTAGTTTCCAAGAAGTTACACATGTAATTTCTCACACAAGGTCCTAAGGCTAGTTTTGAAGAAGTAATATGGGTAGATTCTCACACAGTGTTATAACGTTAGTTTTCCATAAGTTACACTATGTAGTTTCTCACACAGTGTTTTATACGTTTGTTTTCAATAAGGTACACGTGTAGATTCTCTCACAGTGTTGTATTGTTAGTTTTCAATAAGGTACACATGCAGAATCTCACACAGCCTTGTATTGATTGTTTTCAAGAAGCTAGGAATGTACATTGTCACACAGTGTTGTATCGTTAGTTTTCAAGTAGATACACATATAGATTCTCACACAGTTGTGTATCTTTTGTTTTCAAGTAATTACCCATGTAGATTCTGACAGAGTGTTGTATTGCTAGTTTCACAAGAAGTTACACAGGTAGATTCTCAATCTGTGTTTTCTCGTTAGTTTTCAATAAGTTACACCTGTAAATTCTCATTCAGCTTGTGTCATTTTTTTCAATAAGGTGCACGTGTAGAATCTCACACTGCGTTGAATCGTTAGTTTTTAATAAGGTACACATGTAGATTCTCACACAGTGTTGTGTCGTTATTTTTCAAGAAGTTACGCCTGTAGTTCCACACACAGTTTTGTATGGATGGTTTTCAAGATGTATTGCTTATAGATTCTCACACAGAGTTTGTTTCGTTAGTTTTCAAATATTTATGCATGTAGTTTCTCACACACCGTTGTATCGATAGTTTCCAAGAAGTTATACATGTAGTTTCTCATACAAGGTTATAAGGCTTATAGGAGTGAACCCTCAAAAGCTATCTGCCCATGAAGGTGGGGACATGTAACACTGGCACAGGTAGATATAAGAGGAAGTGAAAGGAAATGGAAACTCCCTTTTCTCCTGGAAGCCAGCCACGCTTCTAACTGCTGGTTTGTGTGACTCTCTCTCTCTCTCTGGTAAATAAATATATTGTTTTCCTATAGCATTGACTATCATTGATACCTGGTGGAGGCTGAGTGGATTGGAAGCCCACGCCTCTGTGGCCAGAGGCCGCTTGACTTTGCATCCCGAGGTTAGTGCTAATCGGCATTCCAGCTACTGCCATGGCAGCTCCATTGTGCATACTCGCTCCCGTTTCTCACGAATTCCATTTCTTTCATTTTCTGCTGCCCGCTCTGGATCACTGGGGTGGGATGCTGCAAAAGACTCCCTACCACTGCCTGCCTCGAGTACTACCCTCCCATCGCAGCTGCCACATCTGCCGCTGCATTGCTTGGAGCCGCTGCCCTTGCCACCACCATGCTAGGAGCCACCGCCGCAGAGGCGTCCAAGAGAACTGGTCTCCCCGCGGTGGCAACCTGGCCATCTGCTGTCCGCGGACATCTGCTGCCTGCCCACCCCTGCCATCCACCCAATTCCCTTGCCCAGTTAGTTCTCCCTTCCACCGTCTTAGCAGCTAGCAGAGCCAATGCGAGCTCCGCTGCTGGGTAGCGAATTTGAGTTCCCATATCTGTTCGTTAAGGATGACATGGTATGCAAAATTTCAATCTTTAGAAGATACATCCTCTGAAATATCAGATGTTGAGTCAACAGATGCTAGGCTACCAGGAAATAAACAAATATGGCTACTAGACATCCTAAGGTGGCCTTTCCAGTAACCATGGTAGAAAGGCCGGCATCACAGAGGAAGCAATCTGGTTCCACTACACATAAATGGGAACCTATTCCCATGAAAGAAATGAAAGCTATAAAGCAAGCGATAATTTCTTTTGGGGTCACAGCCACTTATGTAAAACAGTTACTAAATACATGGGCTACTACCAATAAGATAACTCCCTCAGATTGGAATGATTTAATATCTGCAGTGTTGGACCAGTCTTCCCAAATACAGTGGAAAGCTTTGTGGAGACAGGAAGCCAAGGCCCTTGAACTTCAAGGTTTGAAGGATGGTTTTGAAGCTTCTGAAAGTAAGATTATTGGGGAGAAGCAATTTTCTGACCCGCAGGTACAAGCTGGTTATGATGAGCATACATTTGATTTATGCAAAACAGCAGCACTAAATGCTTTGGATAAGGTTCGTGAACCAGGGAAAAGTTGAATCATATTAAAAAGTGATACAGGGTCTGACAGAAAGATTCTCTGAATTCTTACAAAGATTATCCAGAGCAGTAGATTTACAAATAACTGATCCTAATATTAGGCGACTTCTTACAGAATCTTTGGCTTATGAGAATGCAAACCCACATTACAAACAGATACTGTGGCCATTAAAGGTAAGATCAGCACCATTGGAGGAATGGGTCTTATATACAACTAATGTTGAGTATGACAATCCAGAGGCAGGAACCTGGATAGGAGAAGCCATTTCTAAAGGATTTAGGAGGAATCAGGATGAAAAATGGCCTACCCAAGAGGAGATACCAAATTGGGTTGGGGAAGCAAATTTTAGAAGTTTCAAAAGGCATTGAAACTTTAGATGTTTTAAATGTGGTAACATAGGACATCTGATTGGGAACTGTAGACAACTCATTCCTAGAAATAATGCTTTTACCAGTAATGCATCAAACAGAAGGCCTCTGCCTACTGGTCTCTGCAGGAGTTGTGGAAAGGCCTGCCATTGGACTGACGAATGCTGGTCCACAAGAGATTAACATGGTAGATCTTTACAACTGGGAAACAGGAATCGGGGCCTCAAGCAGGCCCCAGAAAGAAAGATTATCCGGTCATTCCCAGTGACAGTGGAGGACAGCCTCTCCCAGGACAATTAGAAGATCCACTGCCCATTGTAAATAATACGGCACTGGATAATACATTAGCTCCAGAGGATGAATCAATTATATCAGGAGGAAATACAAAACATATATTTTGGCAAACATCTATACATATACTATATATCATAGACCCAAGTTACCAGTTAAAGTAAATAATATGGTGATTAATGGCATTTTAGACACGAAGTGACGTCACCATCATTAATCAGAAGTCCTGGACCCCATATTGGGCTTTAAAAGAGGTTAACATTCAATTCTTAGGGATTGGAACCCTATCTGAAGTTAAACAGAACGTTAGATGGATTGACTTTATTGGGCCAGAAGGACAGAGAGGAAGGTTAAAGCCATATGTTGCAGATATTGCTATAAACCTCTGGGGTCGTGATCTATTACAGCAATGGAATACACAGATTAACATTCCTCCTGTATCAGCTAGGAATTATAGACAAGCTCTTAGTGGTAGAAAGAATATAGTAAGGCAGTACAGAAAACAGATGCCAAATGTACAGGCTGTACAGAAGCAGGATGCTAGTGCCAAACCTACAGAGCAACCAAAAGCTCTACCCTTAAAATGGCTGACAGATGAACCTGTCTGGGTGGGTCAATGGCCTATGACATCTGAGAAGTTAGAGGCTTTGGAGAAGTTAGTTCAGGAACAGCTAGATGCTGGACATATTGAGGAATCAACTAGTGCATGGAATTCACCTGTTTTTGTTGTCAAGAAGAAGTCTGGTAAGTGGAGAATGGTTACTGATCTTAGAGCCATCAACAAGGTAATTCAGCCTATGGGGTCTCTACAACCTGGGATGCCGTTACCTTCTTTAATTCCTAAGGATTGGCCAATCATAGTTATAGACTTAAAATATTGCTTCTTCACCATACCATTACAAGAAAACGACAGAGAAAAGTTCGCCTTCATAGTACAGAGATTCCAGTGGTAGGTACTACCTCAAAGTATGTTAAACAGCCCAACTTTGTGTCAATATTTTGTGAATAAACCTCTAGAAATAATTCGTAAAAAATTTCCACATTCGTTAATATATCATTATATGGATGACATATTATTGTCTGATTCAAATAAGGATACATTGGAAAAGATGTTTGAAGCAGTAAAGGAAACTTTGCCTCGCTGGGGATTACAAATTGCCCCAGAAAAAATACAAAGAGGAGATTCTATTAACTATTTAGGTTATAAAATAGATGCTCAGAAAATTAGACCGCAGAAAGTACAGATCAGAAGAGATCGTTACCAGACTCTTAATGATCTTCAAAAACTATTAGGAGAAATCTCTCAATTACAGACAATTATCGGTGTAGAAGGGCATGATTTAAAACACCTGAAAATGGCTTTAAAAGGAGATAAAGACCTAAACAGCTCCATGAGTACTATCAGCTGAGGCTGAAAAAGAATTAGAATGGGTAGAAAAGAGAATATTAGAAGCACATGTAGACCATGTGGATCCAAAACTGGACTGTATTCTGGTTATTTTGCCATCTAGAGAATACCCCTCAGGAATATTAATGCAGAGGGAAGACATCATACTAGAATGGGTATTTCTGCCACATAAACAGAATAAAAAATTGAAAACATATATAGAAAAGATCTCTGATTTGATATTAAAAGGTAAGTTAAGGCTTCGTCAACTGACTGGGAAAGATCCAGCTGAAATTATTGTACCTTTAACAAATGATGAAATTTCCTCCTTATGGAAGGATAATGAGTATTGGCAAGATATAGCTTGCAGTGACTTTTTGGGAATTATTAGTAATAACTATCCCAAAACAGAGAGAATCAAATTCATAAAGAAAACAATTTGGATTCTTCCACGTATCGTGAGACAAACACCTATTTCTGGAGTTCTTACCTTCTACACGGATGCAAACAAATCAGGTAAGGCAGGGTATAAATCAGGAAATATAAGTAAAGTAGTTCAAAGCCCTTACAACTCCGTACAAAAGTCAGAGTTATATGCCATTCTCATGGTACTTAAAGACTTTACAGAGCCTCTCAATATAGTCACGAATTCTCAGTAAGCAGAAAGAGTTGTCTTGCACATTGAGACTGCAGAAGTTGTTCCTGATAGTACAGAATTAACCTCATTATTTTTACAATTACAGGAAACCCTGAGAAACAGGACTCATCCTATATATATATAACACACATCAGATCCCATACAGGTTTGCGAGGTCCTCTGGCACAAGGCAATGATAAATTTGATTGTTTTTAGTAGGTAATGTGTTGGAAGCTTCAGAATTTCATAAGAAACACCATGTTAATAGCAAAAGCTTAATGAAGGATTTTTCTATCACCTGGCAAAAAGCCAAACAAGTAGCAAGAAATTGCCCCAGTTGCACATTCTACAATCAAACTCCATTACCAGCAGGTTGTAATCCTAATGGTATTCACAGAAATGAACTTTTGCAAATGGATATATTTCACTTCCCAGAATTTGGCAGTTTGAAATATGTACACCTTACCATAGACACGTTCTCAGGATTCCAATCGTCTACTACCCTGAGCTCTGAAAAAGCTGTCTCTGTTTTTGCACACCTCTAAATGGTGGTTGCTGTTAAGGGTATTCCTAAAACAATAAAAACTGGCAATGCTCTGGCATATGTCTCCAGTAAATTGGAACGATTTTTCATATATTATAATATAAAATATGTAACGTGTATACCTTATAATCCCACAGGACAAACTGTGATTGAAAGATCTAACCATACCTTAAAAGAGATGCTTCATAAACAACCAGGGAAAACAAAGACCCCTAAACACAGGTTACATAATGCTTTACTAACATTGAATATTCTTAATGCTGATGAATAATGACAAACTGCAGCAGAGTGACACTAGACTACAGAGAAGACTTCTGAACTGAAACAACCGGTGTATTTTAAGGACGTTATGCCCTCAGTCTGGAAACCAGGATATGTGTTACGTTTGGGAAGGGTTTTGTTTCCACAGGAGAAGAAAGCTTTGGGTCCCATCTAAATTAACTAAGATTCGAACAGAACAGAATAAGGTACATGTGTATATTCTGACACAGCGTTGGTTAGTTTTCCATAAGGTACATGTGTAGAATCTCACGCATCGTTGTATCGTTAGTGTTCAATAATGTACACGTGTAGAATCTTACACAGCATTGTATTGTTTGTTTTTCAAGAAGTTACATATTTACTTACACAGTGTTGTACAATAGATTCCAAGAAGTTACAGATGTTGTTTCTCACACAAAGTTATAAGGCTAGTTTTGAAGATGTTATGCTTATACATTCTCACACTGTGTTGCATCATTAATTTTCAAGAAGTAACCTATATAGATTATCACACAGTGTTGTATCGTTAATTGTCTATAAGAAACACATGTAGATTCTCACACAGGGTTGTATCGTTGGTTTTCAAGAACTTAATTTTCACGAAGTAACACATGTAGGTTCTCAACCCTAACCCTAACACTAATCATAATCCTTACCTAACACTATCCCTAACCTGAAATGGAAATCTAACCCTAACCCTTACCTGAACAGTAACCCTAACCTTAACCCTAAAGTTAACCCTAACCCTATCAGTAAGGTTTCAAGTAGTTACACATGGAGTTTTGCCTAGAGTTTTGTACAGTTAGTTTTCAAATAGTTACAGGTATAGATTCTCACACAGTGTTGTGTGGTTATTTTCATGTAAATACGCATGAAGATTCTCATAGAATTTTATATAGTTTGTTTTCAAGAAGTTACACATGTTGATTATCACACAGTTTGTACCTTTTTTTCAAGAAGTAATACATATAGATTCTCACACGAAGTTGTATCGTTAGTTTTCAAGAACTTACACTTGCAGATTCTCACACAGAGTTGTATAGAAAGTTTTCAATAAGTTACACGTGTAGATTCTCACACTGAGTTGTATCGTTTGTTTTCAAGAACTTACGTATGTAGTTTCTAGCACTGTGATGTATCGTTAGTTTTGAGTAAGTTACACGTGTATATTCTCACACCATGTTGTATCATTAATTTTCAAGGAGTTACTAATGTAGTTTCTCACACAGAGTTATTTTTTAGTTTTCAAAAAGTTATGCGTTTAGTCTCGAACTCAGTGTTACATCGTTAATTTTCAAGAAGTTAAGAATATAGATTCTCACACAGTGTGTTATCATTATTGTTCAAGAAGTTAAACATGTACTTTCTCGCACAGTGTTGTATGGTTTCTTTTCAAGAAGTTACACTTGTAGATTATCACACAAGTTTGTATGGTTAGTTTTGAATAAGTTACACCTGTAGCTTTTCCCACAGTGTTGTATTGTTAATTTTCATTAAGATACACGTGTATCTTCTCACACAGTGTTGTATAGTTAGTTTTCAAGAAGTTAAAAATGTAGTTTCTCGCACAGTGTTGTATCTTTAGTTTTCACGAAGGAAAACACGTAATTTCTCACACTGTGTTCTATGTATTCTTTTCAATAAGTTACACATGAAGATTCTCACACAGGGTTGTATCATTAATTTTCAAAAAGATACACGTGTAGATTCTCACACAGTGTTTTATCGTTGCTTTTTATTAAATTACACATGAAGTTTTATGTAGTTTGTTTTTAAGATTTTATACATGTAGATCAGCACACACTGTTGTACCGTTAATTTTCAAGAAGTTACGTTTATAGATTCTCACCCAGTGTTGTATCGTTTATTTTCAATAAGATACACGTGTAGATTCTAACACAGTGTTGTATCATTATTTTTCAAGAAGTTAATAATGTAGTTTCTTACACAATGTTGTATCGTTTGTTTTCAAGATGTTACTCACATAGTTTCCCACATAGTGTTGTTTCCTTTGTTTTCAATAAGTTACATGTAGATTCTCACACAGCATTATATCGTTAATTTTCAATGAGGTTCACGTGTAGAATATACACAGCGTTGTATCGTTAGTTTTCAATAAGGTATACATATAGATTCTCACACAGCATTTTATAGCTAGTTTTCAAGAATTTATGCATGTGGTTTCTCACACAGTGTTGTATTGCTTGTTTTCAAGTAGTTATACTTATACATTCTCACACATCCTTGTATTGTTAGTTATCAATAAGGTACACGTGTAGATTCTCACACAACATTGCATTGTTTGTTTTTGATAAGGTACACATGTTGAATCTCAAACAGCCTTGTCTCATTTGTTTTGAATATGGTACACGTGTTGATTATCACACAGCGTTGTAGCGTTAGTTTTCAATAAGTTGAATGTGTATAATCTCACACTCTGTTGTATCGTTAGTTTTCAATAAGTTACACATTTAATTTCTCACAGAGTGTTGCCTTGATAGTTTTCAGGAGGTATCACTTAAGATTCGCATACAGTGTTGTGTCGTTAGTTTTCAATAAGATACACATGTAGTTTCTCATACAGTGGTGTATTGATAGATTCCAAGAAGTTACACATGTATATTCTTATACAGTGTTTATGGTTAGTTTTCAATAAGGAGCAGGTGTTGTTTCTCACACAGTGTTGTATCATTAGTTTTCAATTTGGCACACATATGGATTCTCACACAGCTTTGTATCGGTATTTTTCCATAAGTTACAAGGGTAGATTCTCACAAAGTGTTGTATCATTTTTTTCAAGAAGTTACACGTGTAGTTTCTCACACAGTGTTGTATCGTTAGTTTTCAATAAGGTAGTCGTGTAGTTTCTCACAGAGTGTGGTATCGTTACCTTTCAAGAATGTATGCTTACAGATTCTCACAAAGTACTGTATCTTTAATTTTTAATAAGTTCCAAGTGTAGGTTCTCACACAGTGTTTTATTGGTATTAGTCAAGAAATTATGCATGTAGTTACTCACATAGTGTGTCATAATTACCAACAAGTTACACTGGTAGATTCTTAAACTGTGTTGTATCATTTGTATTCAATACGGTACACGTGTATAATCTCACACATCGTTGTATCGTTAGTTTTCAATAAGTTACACCTGTAGATTCTCACACAGAGTTGTGTTGTTAGTTTTCAATATGGTACACATTTAGAATCTCAAACAGCGTTGTTTTGTTAGTTTTCAAGGAGCTAGGCATGTAGATTCTCAAACAGTGTTGTGTTAGAAGTTTTCAAGTAGCTACACTTATGGATTCTCACACAGTTTTGTATTGTTAATTTTCACGAAATTACGCAAGTAGTTTCTCACACAGTTTTGTTTCGATATTTTCCAAGAAGTTACACAGGTAGATTCTCAAACTGTGTAGTATCGTTAGTTTTCAATGAGGTACGATGTAGATTCTCAAACATTGTTGTATCGTTAGTTTTCAATTAGTTACACCTGTAGATTCTCACACAGGTTTGTTTTGTTAGTTTCCAATATGTTACAGTTGTATATTCTCAAACAGCATTGTGTCATTAGTTTTCAATAAGGTACATGTGTAGAATCTCACACATCGCTCTATTGTTAGTTGTCAATAATGTACACATGTAGATTCTCACAGAGTGATGTATCGTTAGTTTTCAATAAGGAACAACTGTAGAACCTCACATATCTTTGTATCATTAGTTTTCAATTAGGTACATGTGTAGAATCTCAAACAGCGTTGTATGGTTAGTTTTCAATAAGTTACACGTGTACAATTGCACATAGTGTTGTGTAGTTAATTTTTAATTATTTACACGTGTTGATTCTCACACCGTGTTGGATTCTTGGTTTTCAATAAGTTACACTTGTTGATTCTCCCACAGCATTGTATCGTTTCTTTTCAATACTGTACATGTTTATAATCTCACACATCATTTTATCGTATGTTTCCAGTAAGTTACACCTGTAGATTCTCACACTGCATTATATCCTTAATTTTCAATAAGGTACACGTGTAGAATCTCACACAGCATTGTGTTGTTAGTTTTCAAGAGTTTACGCATTCGGTTTCTCACACTCTGTATTATTGCTTGCTTTCAAGTAGTTACACTTATAGATTGTCACCAAGCATTTCATAGTTCGTTTTCAATAAGGTGCACGTGTTGAATATCACACAGCCTTGTATCATTTCTTTTCATTATGATATACATGTAGATTATCACACAGCGATGTGGCATTAATTTTCAATAGTTGTATGTGTAGAATCTCACATACTCTCTTATGTTCAGTTTCAATACGTTACACATGCAGATTCTCACACAGCATTGTATCATATGTTTTCAATGAGGTACAAGTGTAGAATCTCACACAGCGTTGTATCGTTAGGTTTCAATCAGTTACACCTTTAGATTCTCACACTGCATTGTATCCTTAGTTTTCAATTAGGTACACTTGTAGAATATACACAGCGTTGTATCATTAGTTTTCAATAAGGTACACGTGTAGAATCTCACACAGCGTTGTATCGTTAGTTTTCAAGAGTTTAAGCATTTAGTTTCTCACACTGTATTTTATCACTTGCTTTCAAGTAGTTACACTTACAGATTGTCACAAAGTATTGCATCGTTAATTTTAAATAAGGTGCATGTGTTGAATCTCACACAGCTTTGTATCATTTGTTTTCAATATGATACACATGTAGATTATCACACAGCGATGTAGCATTAGTTTTCAATAGTTGTACGTGTAGAATCTCACACACTGTTGTATCTTTAGTTTTCAATACGCTACATATGTATATTCTCCCACACTGTTGTATCGTTATGTTTCAAGAAGTTACACATGTAGTACCTCGCACAGAGTTGTATTGATTGTTTTCAATAGGGATCTATTAAGATTTGCATACAGTGTTGTGCCATTAGTTTCTAAGAAGTTACACATGTAGTATGGTTAGTTTTTAAGAAGTAACACATGTAGATACTTACACAGTGTTGTATCTTTAGTTTTCAATACTTTACACATGTAGTTTCTCACACAGTGTTGTTTCATTAGTTTTCAAGAAGGTAGACGTTTAGTTTCTCACAGAGTGTTGTATCATTAGTATTCAAGAAGTTACGCTTATAGATTCTCACAAAGTATTGTATGGCTAATTTTCAGTAAGTTCCAAGTGTAGGTTCTCACACAGTATTGTATTGTTAGTTTTCAAGAAATTGTGCATGTAGTTACTCACACAGTGTTGTGATGATAGTTTCAATAAGGTACACGTGTAGAATCTGACACATTGTCTGTATCGTTAGTTATCAATAAGGTATACGTGTAGAACCTCACACAGCATTGTATCATTAGTTTTCAAGAAGTTACTCGTGCAGTTTCTCACACAGTGTTGCATCGTTAGTTTTCAAGTAGTTACACTTATAGATGCTCACACAGTGTTGTATCGTTAGTTATCAATAAGTTACACGTGTAGACTCTCACACAGCGTTATATCATTAGTTTTCAATACATTACACGTGTAGATTACTCACATAGCATTGTATCGTTAGTTTTCAACAAGTTACACGTGTATAATCTCACACAGTGATGCATCTTTATTTTTCAATAAGTTACACGTGTAGAATCTCACACAGCGTTGATATCATTAGTTTTCAAGAAGTTATGCATATAGTTCCTCAACATCAGTGTTGTATTGGTAGTTTTCAATGAAGTTATCACTTATAGATTCTCACATACAGTTGTTTTGTTTGCTTTCAACAAGTTATGCATTTACTTTCTCACACAGTGTTGTATTGATTATTTTGCAAGAAGTTACAGATGTAGTTTCTCACACAAGGTTATATGGTTAGTTTTCAATAAGTTATGCTTGTAGATTCTCACGCAGTGTTATATCGTTAGTTTTCCATAAGTTACACATATAGATTACTCACACAGTATTGTATTCATTCAGTTTTCAATAAGTGTACACGTGTAGTATCTCAAACAGTGTTGTGTTAGTTTTCAGTAAGTTACACATGTAGTTTCTCACACAGTTTTGTATCTATTAGTTTTCTATAAGTTACACGTGTAGTTTCTCACACAATTGTTGTATCGTTAGTTTTTACTAAGCTATATGTGTAGATTCTCACACAGTGTTGTATCGTTAGTTTTCAAGAAGTTACACCTGTAGTTTCTCAAACAGTATTGTGTTGATAGTTTTCAAGAAGTTACACTAGTAGGTTCTCAAACATGTGTTGTATCATTAGTTTTCAATACGTTACACGTGTAGGTACTCACACAGTGTTGTATCTTTAGTTTTCAATAAGTTACACATGTAGATTCTCACACAGCATTGTATTTTCAGTTTTCCATAAGATATAAGCATAGTATTCTCACACAGTGTTGTATTATTAGTTTTCAATAATTTCCACGTGTAGATTCTCACACAGTGTTGTATCCATAGTTTTCATAAGTTACACCTGTAGATTCTCACACAGCATTGTATCGTTAGTTTTCATTAAGTTACACTGTAGATTCTCACACAGTGTTGTATCATTAGTTTTCAATAAGGTGCAACTGTAGATTCTCACACGGCATTTTATCATTAGTTTTCAAGAAATTACACATATAGTTTCTCACACATTGTTGTATCGATAGTTTTCACGAAGATACTAGTGTAGATTCTTACACAGTGCTGTATCATTAGTTTTCAATAAGTTATACATGTTGTATCTTTAGTTTTCAAGTAAGTTACACCTGTAGATTCTCACACAGATGTTGTGTCGTTAGTTTTCAATAAGGTACACGTGTAGATTCTCACACAGTGTTGTATCTTTAGTTATCAATAAGGTACACGTTTAGATTCTCACACAGTGTTGTATCGTTAGTTTTCAATAAGATACACGTGTAGATTATCAGCACAGTGTTGTATCGTTAGTTTTCAATAAGTTGCCCATGTAGATTCTCACACAGTGTTGTATTGTTAGTTTTCAATAACTTGCACGTGTAGATTCTCACACAGTGTTGTATCTTTCTTTTCAATATGTTACACGTGTAGATTCTTACAGAGTGTTGTATCTTTAGTTTCAATAAGTTACTCATGTAGATTCTCACACAGCTTGTATTGCTAGTTTTCAATAAGGTACACGTGTAGAATCTTACAAAGTGTTGTATCATTAGTTTTCAAGAAGTTACACATGTAGTTTCTCACACAGTATTGTATTGATGTTTTTCAAGAAGTATCGCTTAGTTGTTTCGTTAGTTTTCAACAAGTTACACACAGTAGTTTCTCAACAGTGTTGTATTGTTAGTTTTCAAGAAGTTACACATGTAGTTTCTCACACAGTGTTGTATTGTTAGTTTTGAAGATAGTTACATGTGTAGATTCTCACACAGTGTTGTATCGTTAGTTTTCCATAAGTTACAATGTAGATTCTCACACAGTGTTGTATCGTTAGTTTTCAATAAGTTACATATTATAGATTCTCACACAGTGTTGTATCATTAGTTTTCAATAAGTTACACATTGTAGATTCTCACACAGTGTTGTATCGTTAGTTTTCAAGAATGTTATACATGTAGTTTCTCACACAGTGTTGTATCGTTAGTTTTCAAGAAGTTACACATGGTAAATTCTCAAACTAGTGTTGTATCGTTAGTTTTCAAGAAGTTATACATGTAGATTCTCACACAGTGTTGTATCGTTAGTTTTCAAGAAGTTACACATATAGATTCTCACACAGTGCTGTATCATTAGTTTTCAAGAAGTTACACATGTAGATTCTCACACAGTGTTGTATTCATTGGTTTTCAAGAAGTTACACATGTAGATTCTCACACAGTGTTGTATCATTAGTTTTCAAGAAGTTACACGTGTAGATTTCTCACACAGTGTTGTATCGTTAATTTTCAAGAAGTTACATATATAGATTCTCACACAGTGTTGTATCATTAGTTTTCAAGATAGTTACACATGTAGATTCTCACACAGTGTTGTATCATTAGTTTTCAATAAGTTACACTTGTAGATTCTCACACAGTGTTGTATTGTTAATTTTCAAGAAGTTACACGTATAGATTCTCACACAGTGTTGTATCATTAGTTTTCAAGAAGTTACACGTGTAGTTTCTCACACAGTGTTGTGTCTTTATTTTCAAGAAGTTATGCATGTAGATTCTCACACAGTGTTGTATCATTAGTTTTCAATGAAGTTACACATGTAGTTTCACACACAGTGTTGTATCATTAGTTTTCATGAAGTTACACATGTAGATTCTCACACAGTGTTGTATCATTAGTTTTCAAGAAGTTACACGTGTAGATTCTCAGACAGTGTTGTATCGTTAGTTTTCAAGAAGTTACACTATATAGATTCTCACACAGTGTTGTATCATTAGTTTTCAATAAGTTACACATGTAGATTCTCACACAGTGTTGTATCATTAGTTTTCAAGATGTTACACATGTAGATTCTCACACAGTGTTGTATCATTAGTTTTCAATAAGTTACACGTGTAGATTCTCAGACAGATGTTGTATTGTTAGTTTTCAAGATAGTTATGCATATAGATTCTCACACAGTATTGTATTGTTAGTTTTCAATAAGTTACATGTGTAGATTCTCAGACAGTGTTGTATCATTAGTTTTCAAGAAGTTACACATGTAGATTCTCACACAGTGTTGTATCGTTAGTTTTCAATAAGTTACATGTGTAGATTCTCACACAGTGTTGTATCATTAGTTTTCAATAAGTTACACGTGTAGATTCTCACACAGTGTTGTATCATTAATTTTCAATAAGTTACACGTGTAGATTCTCACACAGTGTTGTATCATTAGTTTTCAATAAGTTACACTTATAGATTCTCACACAGTGTTGTATCGTTAGTTTTCAATAAGTTACACATATAGATTCTCAGACAGTGTTGTATCATTAGTTTTCAATTAGTTACACATGTAGATTCTCACACAGTGTTGTATCATTAGTTTTCAATAAGTTACACATGTAGATTCTCACACAGTGTTGTATCGCTTAGTTTTCAATAAGTTACACGTGTAGATTCTCAGACAGTGTTGTATCATTAGTTTTCAAGAAGTTACTACATGTAGTTTCTCACACAGTGTTATTTCATTAGTTTATCAAGTAAGTTATGCATCGAGTTTAGAACTCAGACAGTGTTGTATCGTTAGATTTCAAGAAGTTACGTAGGTAGATTCTCCCACAGTGCTGTATCATTAGTTTTCAAGAAGCTACCCTCATAGATACTCACAGAGTGTTGCATCGTTTTTTTAAGAAGTTGCACATATGGAATCTCTCACTGTGTTGTATCCTTAGCTTTCAAGTTTATGTATATAGATACTCACTCAATGATGTATCATTAGTTTTCAAGAAGTTACAGGTGTGGATTACCACACAGTGTTGTACCGATGCATTTCCAGAAGTTACATATATAGATTGTCACACAGTGCTATATCGTTAGTTTTCAATAATATATGAATATAGATTCTCACACAATGTTGTATCGTTTGTTTTCAAGATGTTACTCACATAGTTTCCCACAAAGTGTTGTTTCCTTTGTTTTCATTAGGTTGGGCATATAGATATAGAGACAGCTTTGTACCATTTTATCTCAAGAATTTACACATGTAGTTTCTCACACTGTGCTGTATCATTAGTTTTCAAGAAGTTAAACAAGCAGTTTCTCACTCAGTGATGTATCATTAATTTTCAACAAATTACACATGTAGATTCTCAGACAGTGTTGTTTCGTTAACTTTCAATTAGTTACACTTGTAGATTCTCACACAGTGTTGTATCATTAGTTTTCAAGTAGGTACACATGTAGTTTCTCACACAGTGTTGTATCGTTAGTTTTCTATAAGTTACACGTGTAGATTCTCAGTGTTGCATCTTTGTTTTCAATTAGTTACACTTGTAGATTCTCACACAGTGTTGTATCATTAGTTTTCAAGTAGGTACACATGTAGTTTCTCACACAGTGTTGTATCGTTAGTTTTCTGTAAGTTACACGTGTAGATTCTCAGTGTTGCATCTTTGTTTTCAATTAGTTACACGTGTAGATTCTCACACAGTGTTGCATCGTTAATTTTCAATAAGTGACACGTGTAAGTTCCCAGACAGTGTTGTATCGTTAATTTACATTAAATTACACGTGTAGATATCCAGACAGTTGTGTGTCGTTAGTTTTTCAGAAGTTACTAATGTAGGTTCTCACACAGAGTTATTTTGTTAGTTTTCAAGAAGTTATGCATCCAGTTTAGAACACAGAATTGTATCGTGAGATATCAAGTATTTATGTAGATAGATTCTCCCACAGTGCTGAATCTTTAGTTTTCAAGGAGGTACCCACATAGATTCTCACACAGTGTTGTTTTGTTAATTTTCAATTAGTTTCACATGTAGATTCTCACACAGTGTTGTTTCATTAATTTTCCATAAGTTACATTTGTAGATTCTCACAGTGTTGTATTATTAGTTTTCAATATGTTACATGTGTAGATACTCACACATTTTTATCATTAATTTCAATAAGTTACAAATATAGATTTTCACACAATGTTGGATCGTTTGTTTTCAAGTTGTTACTCACGTAGTTTCCCACCAAGTTTTGTTTCCTTTGCTTCCAATAAATTACCCATATAGATGTACAGGCAGGATTTTCCACTTGTTTTCAACAAGTAACACTTCGAGTTTCGGGTTATTAGTTTTGAAGAATTTACACATGTAGTTTCTCACACAGTGTTGTATCATTAGTTATCAAATGTTACATGAGTAGATTTTCACACAGTGTTGTATCTTTATTGTTCAATAAGTTACACATGTAGATTCTCACCCAGTGTTGTATTGTTAATTTTCAGTATGTCACAACGTGTTATATCGTTAACTTTCAATAAGTTACTCATGTAGATTCTAAGACAGTGTTGAATCCTTAATTTTCCAGAAGTTAAACACGTAGTTGATCACACAGTGTTGTATGTTTTGTTTTCAAGAAGTTACACTAGTAGATTCTCACACAATGTTGTATCATTAATTTTCAAGAATTACTAACATAGTTTATCACACAGAGTTATTCGTTAGTTTTCGAGAAGTTATGCTTATAGTTTGACTTTAGTTTTGTATCGTTAGTTTTCAAGAAGATAAACATATGGTTTCTCACACAGTGTTGTATCGTTTGTTTTCAAGAAGATATACTTGTATATTCTCACACAGGGTTGTATCATTACTTTTCAAAAATATACACGTGTAGTTTCTCACAGAGTGTCATATCGTTAGTTTTCAATAAATTGCACATGTAGATTCTCAGTGTCGTTTCATTATCTTTCAATTAGTTACACTTGTAGATTCTCACACAGTGTTGTATCGTTAATTTTCCAGTATTTACACATGTAGATTCTCATACAGTGTTGTATCATTAGTTTTCAAGTAGGTACATATGTAGTTTCTCACACAGTGTTGTATCATAAGTTTTCCATAAGTTACTAATGTAGTTTCCCTCACAGAATAATCTTGTCTGTTTTCAAGAAGTTATGCGTGTTGTTTAGAACTCAGTGTTGTATCATTTTTTTTCAAAAAGTTACGAATATAGATTCTCATACAGAGTTTTAATGTTAGTTTTCAAGAAGTTACACAAGTAGTATCTCACACAGTGTTGTATCTTTATTTTTCAAGAAGTTACACACATAGTTTCTCAACCAGGATTGTATCGTTAGTTTTCAAATAAGTTACGAATATAGATATTCACACAGTGTTGTATCATTAGATTTCAAGAAGTTAAACATGTAGTTTCTCACATAGTATTGTATGGATTTGTTTTCAAGAAGTTACACTTGTAGATTCTCACACAGTGTTGTAATCGTTAATTTTCAGGAAGTAACTAACGTAATTTCTCATGCAGAATTATTTCTTCAGTTTTCAAGAAGTTATGCTTGTAATTTTGTACTCAGTGTTGTATCGTTAGTTTTCAAGAAGTTACAAATATAGATTCTCACAAAGTGTTGTATCATTAGTTTTCAATAAGATAGAAGATGTAGATTCTCACACAAGGTTGTATCATTGATTTTCAGTAAGATACACGTGGAGATTCTCACACAGTATTGTATCCTTAATTTTCCATAAGTTACACGTGTAGATTCTCAGAGAGTCTTGTATCGTTAGTTTTCAAGAAGTTAGGCTTATTGATTCACAAACAGTGTTGAATCGTTAATTTTCAACAAGATACATGGGTAGATTCAATAAGGTACAGGTGTAGAATCTCACAAAGCATTGTATCGTTAGTTTTCAAGAAGTTACGCATGTAGTTCCTCACACAGTGTTGTATTGATGGTTTTATAGAAGTATTGCTTTTAGATTCTCAAACAGAGTTGTATTGTTAATTTTCAACAAGTTACGCATGTAGATTCTTCCACAGTATTGTATCGATAGTTTCCAAGAAGGTATACGGGTAGATTCTTAAACTGTGTTGTATCGTTTGTTTTCAATAAGGTACATGTGTAGAATCTCACACAGCGTTGTATCATTAGGTTTCAAGAAGTTATGCATGTAGTTCCTCACACAGTGTTGTTTCATTAGTTGTCATCAATTTACACATGTAGTTTCTCTCATAGTGTTTTGTTGATAGTTTCCAAAAAGTTACATATGTAGTTTCTCACACAAGGATATAAGGCTAGTTTTGAAGAAGTTACATGTGTAGATTCTCACAAATTGTTATATCGTTAGATTTCAGTAATATACACATGTAGGTTCTCACAAAGTTTGTATAGTTAGTTTTGAATAAGTTACACGTGTACATTCTCACACAGTGTTCTATCGTCAGTTTTCAAGAAGTTAGGCATGTAGTTTCTCACACTGTATTGTATCTTTAGTTTTCAAGTACTTACACTTATAGATTCTCAAACAGTGTTGTCTCGTTAGTTATCAATAAAGTACAGGTGTAGATTCTCACACTGTGTTGTTATCGTTAGGTTGCAATATGTTACACCTGTAGTTTCTCACACAGCGTTGAATCATTAGTTTTCAATAAATTACTCCTGTAGATTATCACACACCGTTGTAGCGTTAATTTTAAATAAGTTACACGTGTAGAATCGCAAACAGTGTTGTGTCATTTGTTTTCAATAAATTACATCTGTAGAATCTCACACTGCATTGTATCTTTAGTTTTCAGTAAGGTACACATGTAGAATCTCACATAGCATTGTATGGTTATTTTTCAAGAATTTACGCATGTAGTTTCTGACACAGTGTTGTATCGCTTGTTTTCAAGTAGTTACACTTATAGATTCTCACACATTGTTGTATCGTTAGTTATCAGTAAAGTACACGTGTAGAATCGCACACAGTGTTGAGTCATTAGTTTTCAATAACAGATACGTTTAGTTTCTCACACATCGTTGTATCCTTTGTATTAAATAAGGTACACGTGTAGAATCTTACACATTGTTGTATCCTTAGTTTTCAATAAGGTACACATGTATAATCTCACACATCTGTTGTATATTTAGTTTTCAATAAGGTACACGTTGTAGAATCTCACACAGCATTGTATCGTTAGTTTTCAATAAGTTACACGTGTAGATACTTACACAGTGTTGTATCTTTAGTTTTCTATAAGTTACACCTCTATATTCTCACACAGCTTGCACTGCTAGTTTTCAATAAGATACACGTGTAGATTATCACACATCCTTGTAGAATTAGTTTTGAATAACTTGCAAGTGTCGAATCTCACACACTGTTGTATGGTTAGTTTTCAATAAGTTACAAGTGTAGAAAATCACACTGCATTGTATCCTTAGTTTTCATGAAGTTACACATGTAGTTCCTCACACAGTGTTCTATTGATGACTAACATGGAATATCGCTTATAGATTCTCACACAGAGTTGTTTGATTAGTTTACAACATGTTACACATGGAGATTCTCATGCAGTTTTGTATCGATAGTTTCAAAAAAGTACACATGTAGTTTCTCACACAAGGTTATGAAGCTAGTAATGAAGATGTTACATGTGTAGATTCTCACAAAGTGTTATTATATTAGTTTTCCATAAGATATACATGATGTCTCACACAGTGTTGTATCATTAGGTTTCAAGAAGTTACACATGTAGATTATCACACAGCGTAATAGCATTAGTTTTCAATAAGGTACACGTGTAGAATCTCACATAGTGTTGTCCCAATTGCTTTGAATAAGTTACATGTGTAGATTGTCACACAGCGTTGTATCATTAGTTTTCAAAAAGGTACAGGTGTAGAAACTCACACAGCGTTGTATCATTAGGTTTCAAGAAGTTTTGCATATAGTTCCTTACACAGTGTTGTACTGATGGTTTTCAAGAATTATCGCTTATAGATTCTCACAAAGTGTTGTTTTGTTAGTTTTCATCAAGTTACACATATAGTTTCTCACATAGTGTGTTACTGATATTTTCCAAAATGTTACATATGTAGTTTCTCTCACAAGGTTATAAGGCTAGTTTTGAAGAAGTTACATGTGTAGATTCTCACAAACTGTTATATGGTTACATTTCAGTAAGATACACATGTAGTTTCTCACAAAGTATGTATCGTTAGTTTTGAGCATTCTCATACAGTGTTCTATCGTCAGTTTTCAAGAAGTTAGGCATGAAGTTTCTCACACTGTTAGGTATCTTTAGTTTTCAAGTACTTACACTTATAGATTCTCAAACGGTGTTGTATCGTTAGGTTTCAATATGTTACACTTGTGGATTATCACACAGATGTGTATCATTGTTTTCAATAAAGTACACATGTAGAATATCACACAGCATTGCATCTTTAGTTTTCAATACGCTACACGTGTAGAATCACACACAGCATTGTATCGAGATTTTTCAAGAAGTTAAACATGTAATTTCTCACACAGCGTTCAATCATTAGTTTTCAATAAATTACTCCTGTAGATTATCACATAGCGTTGTAGCGTTAATTTTAAATAAGTTACATGTGTAGAATTGTACACAGTGTTATGTCATTATTTTTCAATAAATTACACATGTAGAATCTCACACAGCATTGTACCTTTAGTTTTCAGTAAGATACACATGTTGAATCTCACACAGCATTTTATGGTTATTTTTCAAGAATTTACGCATGTAGTTTCTGACACAGTGTTGTATTGCTTGTTTTCATGTAGTTACATTCATAGATTCTCACACATTGTTGAATCATTTGTTATCAATAAGGTATACGTGTAGATTCTCACACAGCGATGTATAGTTTGTTTTCGATAAGGTACTCGTGTAGAATCACACACAATGTTGTGTCGTTAATTTTCAATACCGTACACGTGTAGATTATCACACAGAGTTGTAGCGTTAGTTTTCAATAAGTTGCACGTGTAGATTCTCACACAACATTGTAGCGTTCGTTTTCAGTAAGTTACACCTGTAGATTCTCATACACCATTGTATTGTTTGTTTTCAATAAGGTACTCATAAATAACCTCACACATCGTTGTATCTTTAGTTTTCAATAAGGTACATGTAAATAATCTCACACAGCATTGAATTGTTTGTTTTCACTAAGTTACATCTGTATATTCTCACACAGCTTGTATTGGCAGTTTTCAATGAGCTACAAGTTTTGAATCTCACACAGCGTTGTATCCTTTGTTTTCAAAGAGTTATGCATGTAGTTCCTCACACATTTTTGTATTGGTGGTTTTCAAGAAGTATCGCTTATAGATTCTCAAAGAGAGTTGTTTCTTTAATTTTCAACAAGTTCCACATGTAGTTTCTCACAGTGTTGTATCGATAGTATCCAAGAAGTTACATATGGAGTTTCTCACACAAGGTTATCAGGCTAGTTTTGAAGAATTTACATATGTAGATTCTCACACACTGTTATATCTTTAGTTTTCCATAAACATACTGTCGTATAGTTAGTTTTCAATAAGGTACATGTTTAGAATCTCACACAGTAATTTATGGTTACTTTTCAAGAAGTTACGCATATAATTCCTCACACAGTGTTGTATTGACGGTATTCAATAAGTATTGCTTATAGATTCTCGCATTGATATGTTTCGATAGTTTTCAACAACTTATGCATGTATTTTCTCACATAGTGTTGTATCAATAGTTTCCAAGAAGTTACACATGTAGTTGCTCACACAAGGTTATAAGGATAGTTTTGAAGAAGTTACATATGGAGATTCTCACACAGTGTTATATCGTTAGTTTTCCATAATTTACACATGTAGTTTCTCACACAGTGTTGTATTGTTAGTTTTCAATAAGGTGCACGTGTAGATTCTCACACAGCTTTGTATCATTTGGTTTCAATAAGGTACATGTGTGGAATCTCACACAGCCTTGTATCGTTATTTTTCAATACATTAAATATGTAGAATCTCACACAGCGTTGTATCGTTAGTTTTCAATAAAGTACACGTGTAGAATCTCACAACAGCGTTGTAGCGTTAGTTTTCCATAAGTTACACGTGTAGAATCACACATAGTGTTGTGTCGTTAGTTTTCAATAAGGTTACACGTGTAGAATCTCACACAGTGTTGTTTCATTTGTTTTCAATAAGGTACACGTGTAGAATCTCACACAGCTGTTGTTTCATTAGTTTTCAATAAGTACAGTAATTCACATGTCATGTAGAATTTCTCACACAGTGTTGTGTCAGGTAGTTTCTAAGAAGGTACAAGTGTAGATTCTTAAACTGTGTTATATCATTAGTTTTGAATAAGTTCCACTTGTAGATTTTCACACAGCATTGGATCATTAGTTTTGTGTCGATAGTTTCCAAGAAGTTACAAGTGTAGATTCTCACACTGTGTTGTATCATTATTTTCCAATAAGTTACACGTGTACAAACTTACACAGTGTTGTATCTTTAGTTTTCAATAAGTTACATCTGTAGATTCTCACACAGCATTGTATTGCTAGTTTTAAATAAGGTACATGTGTAGAATCTCACACATCGTTGTATCGTTAGTTATCAATAAGGTACATGTGTAAATTCTCACACAGTTTTGTATAGTTAGTTTTCAATAATGTACACGTGTAGAATCTCACACAGCGTTGTATCGTTAGTTTTTCAAGAATTTACGCATTTAGATTCTTACACAGTGTTGTATCGAGAGATTCCAAGAAGTTACAGACGTAGTTTCTCACACAAGGTTATAAGGCTAGTTTTGAAGAGTTACGCTTATAGATTCTCACACAGTGTTGTGTCATTAATTTTCAATAAGTTAAACATGTATAGATTATCACACAGTGTTGTATCGTTAATTTACTATAAGGAACATGTGTAGATTCTCACACAGTGTTGTATCGTTAATTTTCTATAAGATATACTTATAGATACTCACACAGTGTTGTATCGTTAGTTTTCTAAGAAGTTACAGTGACAGATTCTCACACAGTTTTGATATCGTTAGTTTTCAAGAAGTTACACATGTAGATTCTCACACAGTGTTGTATCATATATTTTCCAAGAAGTTACACGTGTAGATTCTCACACAGTGTTGTATCATTTGTTTTCAATAAGGTACACGTGTAGATATCTCACACAGTGTTGTATCGTTTAGTTTTCAAGAAGTTACAGCAGTGTAGATTCTCAAACAGTGTCTGTATCGTTAGTTTTCAATAAGGTACACGTGTAGATTCTCACACCAGTGTTGTATCATTAGTTTTCAATGAAGTTACACAGTGTAGATTCTCACACAGTGTTGTGTCATTAGTTTTCAAGAAGTTACACGTGTAGAATCTCACACAGTGTTGTATCATTAGTTTTCAAGAAGTTACGCATGTAGATTCTCACACAGTGTTGTATCGTTAGTTGTTCAAGAAGTTACACATGTAGATTCTCACACAGTGTTGTATCGCTTGTTTTCAATAAGTTACACTTGTAGATTCTCACACAGTTTGTATCATTAGTTTTCAATAAGTTACACGTGTAGATTCTCACACAGTGTTGTATCGTTAGTTTTCAATAAGATACACGTGTAGATTCTCACACAGTGTTGTATTGTTAGTTTTCAATAAGTTATACATGTAGTTTCTCACACAGTGTTGTATCGTTAGTTTTCAAGAAGGTATACACATAGTATTGTCACACTAGTGTTGTATCGTTAGTTTTTCAAGAAGTTACACGTGTATGATTCTCACACAGTGCTGTATCATTAGTTTTCAATATGTTACACGTGTAGATTTTTACACAGTGTTGTATCATTAATTTTCAAAAAGATACACGTGTAGATTCTCACACAGTGTTTTATCGTTGCTATTCACGAAATTACACATGAAGTTTCTCATAGAGTTTTATATAGTTTGTTTTTAAAAAGTTACACATGTAGATTATCACACATTGTTGTACCGTTAATTTTCAAGAAGTTACGTTTACAGATTATCACACAGTGTTGTATTGTTAGTTTTCACGAAGTTCCACGTGTAGATTCTCACATAGGTTTGTATCGTTAATTTTGAATATGTTACACGTGTAGATTCTTACACTGTGTTGTATCGTTTATTTTCCATAAGATACACGTGTAGACTCTAACACCGTGTTGTATCATTAGTTTTCAAGAAGTTACTAATGTAGTTTCTCACACAGAGTCATTTCATTAGTTTTCAAGACGTTATGCATGTAGTTTCGAACACAGTGTTGTATCGTTTGTTTTCAAGAAGTTACACTTGTAGATTCTCTCACAGTGTTGGATCGTTAGATTGCTAGATGTTAGGCATGTAGTTTCCCTAACAGTGGTGTGTTGTTAATTTTTAAAAATTACACGTGGAGATTCTCACACTTTTTTGTATCGTTAGTTTTCGAGAACTTAGATATATAGATTATCAGTGTTGTATCGTTAGTTTTCAATAAATTATACGTGTGGATTCATACAATGTGCTGTATCGTTAGTTTTCAAGGAGTTATGCATTCAGTTCAGAACTCAGTGTTGTATGGTTATATTTCAAAAAATTAAGTATATAGATTCACACAGTGCTGGATGATTAGTTTTCAATAAGTTACATTTATAGATTTTACACAATGTTGTATCGTTTGTTTTCATGATGTTACACACGTAGTTTCCCACAAAGTGTTGTTTCCTTTCTTTTCAATAAGTTACACGTATAGATGTGCAGGCAGCGTTGTATCAATCGTTTTCAAGAAGTTACGCATGTAATTTCTACACTCTGTTGTATTATTAGTTTTCAAGAAGTTACATATTTCGTTTCTCACACAGTGTTGTATAGTTAGTTTTCAAGTAGTTACACATGAAGATTCTCAGCCAGTTTTGATTCCTTTATTTTCAAGAAGTTATGCACATAGATACTCACACAGTGTTGTATCATTTGTTTTGAAGAAGTTACACGTGTCGATTCTCTTACAGTGTTGTATCCTTACTTTTCAAATGTTATACATGTGGTTTCTCAAACAGTGTTGTGTCGTTAATTTTTATAAGTTACACGTGTAGATTCTCACACTGTGTTGTATCATTAGTTTTCAAGAAATGGCATATATAGATTCTCACTCAGTCTTGTATCGTTAGTTTAAATAACTTACACGTATGGATTCTCACACAGTGTTGCATTGCTAGATTTCAAGAAGTTACATATATAGATTCTCACACAGTGCGGTATCAATAGTTTTCAATAAGATTCTAATATAGATTCTAACACAATGTTGTATCATTTGTTTTCAAGATGTTACTCACGTAGTTTCCCACAAAGTGTTGTTTCCTTTGTTTTCAATAAGTTACATGTATAGATGTGCAGGCATCTTTGTATTGTTAGTTTTCCAGAAATTACTCATGTCGTTTATCACACTGTGTTGTATTATTACTTTTCAACAAGTTATACATGTAGTATTTCACACAGTGTTGTACTGTTAGTTTTCAAGAAGATAAACATGTAGAGTCTCAGAGAGATTTGATTCTTTCATTTTAAAGAAGTTACATATATAGATTCAAATACAGGGTTGTGTTGTTACTTTTCAATAAGAGTTTCTCACACAGTGTTGCATCATTAGTATTCAATAAGTTACACGTGTAGATTCTCAAGACAGTGTTGTATCATTAGTTTTCAAGAAGTTACTCTTATAGATTCTCACACAGTGTTGTATAATTAGTTTTCAAGTAGTTACTCATGTAGTTTCTCACGCAGTGTTGTATCGTTAGTTTTCAAGTTGTTATGCCTAAAGTTTTTCAAACAGTGTTGTATCGTTAGTTTTCAATAATTTACACGTGTAGGTTCTAAAGTAACTGTTGTATCATTAGTTTTTAAGAAGTTACGCTTATGAATTCTCACACAGTGTTGTATCCTTAGTTTTCAAGACGTTACCCTTACAGATTTTCAAAGTGCTGTATTGTTAGTTTTCAAGCACTTGCACGTGTAGATTCTCATGGCAGTGTTGTATCCTTAGTTTTCAAGAAGTTATGCTTATAGATTCTCACACAGTGCTGTAAGATTAGATTTCAATATGTTACATTGTAGATTCTCGGACAGCGTTGTATCTTTAATTGTCAATAAGTTACACGTGTAGATTCTCATACAGTGAAATCGTTAGATTTCCAGAAGTTACTAATGTAGTTAGTTTCTCACACAGACATATTTCGTTAGTTTTCAAGAAGTTATGCATTCAGTTTAAAACTCAGAGTTGTCTTGTTAGGTTTCAAGAAGTTACATAGATATATTCTCACACAGTGTTGTATCACTTGTTTTTAAGAAGTTACACATGTCAATTCTCTCAGTGTTGTAACGTTAGTTTTCAAGATATTTTGCATGTAGTCTCTCAAACAGTGTTGTGTCGTTATTTTTATAAGTTACACGTGGAGATTTTCACAGTGTGTTGTTTCGTTAGTTTTCAAGAACTTACATATATAGATTCTCACTCAGTGCTGTATCTTTAGTTTTCAATATGTTACACGTGTAGATTGTCACACAATGTTGTCTTGTTAGATTTCAAGGGGTTACGTATATAGATTCTCACGCGGTGCTGTATCGTTAATTTCCAGTACATTACAATTATAGATTCTCACACAATGTTGTATCATTTCTTTTTAAGATGTTACTCATATAGTTTCCCACAAGGTGTTGTTTCCTTTGTTTTCAATAAGTTACAAATATAGATGTGCAGGCATCTTTGTATCGCTAGTTTTCAATAAGTTACACAAGTAGTTTCACCCAATGTGTTGTATCATTACTTTTCAAGAAGATACACATAGTTTCTCACACAGTATAGTATCGTTAGTTTTCAATATGTTACACATGTAAATTATCACACAGCGTTGTAGCATCAGTTTTCAATATGTTATGCATGCAGAATCACACACAGTGTAGTTTCGTTAGTTTTCAATAATTTACACGTGTAGATTCTCACACAGTGTTGGATCGTTAGTTTTCAATAAGTTCCACCTGAAGATTCTCACACAGAATTGCATCATTAGTTTTCAAGAATGTATACTTGAAGATTCTCACATATTGTTGTACGGTTAGTTTTCAATAAGTTACACGTGTAGATTCTCATACAGCTTGTATTGTTATTTTTCAATACGTTATACGTGTAGATACTTACACAGTGTTGTTACATTAATTTTCAATAAGGTACACCTGTAGATTCTCTTACAGCTTGTATTGCTAGTTATCAATGAGGTACACGTGTTGAATCTCACACAGGTTTGTATCATTATTTTCAATAAGGTACACGTGAAGAATCTCACACAGCGTTGTATTGTTAGTTTTGAAGAATTTCCTCATGTAGTTTCTCACACAGTGTTGTATCGCTTGTTTTCAAGTAGTTACGCTCATAGATTCTCACACAGTATTGTATTGTATGTTTTCAATAAGTTACATGTGTAGATACTTACACAGTGTTGTATCTTTAGTATTCAATAAGTTACACCTGTAGATTCTCACACAGAGTTGTGTCCTTAGTTTTCAATAAGGTACACATGTAGAAGCTCAAACAGCTTTGTTTCCTTATTTTCAAGAAGCTACGAATGTAGTTTCTCAAACAGTGTTGTAAAGCTAGATTTCAAATACACTTATAGATTCTCACACAGTTTTAAATCATTAAATTTCAAGAAATTCCACCTGTAGTTTCTCACACAGTGTTGTATCACTTGTTTTCAACTAGTTACACTTATAGATTCTCACACATCATTGTATAGTTAGTTATGAATAAGGTATGCATGTAGATACTCACACAGCCTAGTATCGTTAGTATTTGATAAGGTGCACGTGTTGAAACTCACACAGCGTTGTATTGTTAGTTTTCAATAAGCTACAGGTGTAGATTTTCACATAGCTTTGTAGCGTTAGTTTTCAATAACTTGCAAGTGTAGAATCTCACACATTGTTGTATCGTTAGTTTTCAATAAGTTACATGTGTAGATTATCACACAGCATTGTAGCGTTAGTTTTCAATAAGTTCCATGTGTAGATTTGCACACATTGTTGTGTTCTTAGTTTTTAATTATTTATAGGTGTAGGTTCTCACACAGTGTTGGATCGTTTGTTTTCAAGAAATTACAAGTGTATTTTCTCACACTGTGTTGTATCTTTAGTTTTCAAAAAGTTTCACCTGTAGAATCTCACACAGCATAGTTTCATTATTTTTCAATAAAGTAAACGTCTGGAATCTCACAAAGCCTTGCATCTTTATTTTTCAAGAATTTATGCATGTAGTTTCTCAAACAGTGTTGTGTCGATAGTTTCATTAAGAGTTTCTCACACAGTGTGGTATCGTTAGTTTTCAATATGTTACACGTGTAGATTTTCAGACAATACTGTATTGTTAGATTTCAAGGAGTTACATATAAAGATTCTCACACAGTGTTGTATCATTATTGTTCAGTACGTTTCACGTGTAGATTCTCACATAGTGCAGTATCTTTAATTTTCAATAAGTCACACCTGTAGTTCCTCAGACAGTGTTGTATCATTAATTATCAATAGGTTACTTGTGTAGATTCTAAGAGAGTGTTGTGTAGTTAGTTTTCCAGAAGTTACTAATGTAGTTAGTTTCTAACACAAAGTTTTTTGTTAGTTTTCAAGAAGTTATGCATTCAGTTTAAAACTCAGTGTTGTATTGTTAGATTTCAAGAAGTTAGATTCTCACATAGTGCTATATCTTTATTTTTCAAGAAGTTAAGCACATAGATACTCACACAGTGTCCTATTGTTTTTTTAAGAAGTTACACATGTCGATTCTCTCACCGTGTTGTATCTTTAGTTTTCAAGATGTTTCACATGTTGTTTCTCAAACAGTGTTTTGTCGTTAATTTTTAGAAGTTACACGTGGAGATTCTCACACTGTGTTGTATCTTAGTTTTCAAGAACTTATATATATATAGATTCTCACTCAGTGTTGTATCCTTAGTTTTCAACAAGTTACACGTGTAGATTCTCACAAAGTGTTGTAGTTTTAGATTTCAAGGATATATGTATATAGATTCTCACACAGTGCTGTATCGTTAGTTTTCAAGGTGTCACTCATGTAGTGTCCCACAAAGAGTTGTTTCCTTTGTCTTTCAATAAGTTATGCATAGAGATGTGCAGGCAACTTTGTATCGTTCGTTTTCATAAAGATACATATGTAGTTTCACACACTGTGTTGTACCATTGCTTTTAATGAAGTTACACATGTAGTTTCTCACACAGTTTTTTATCCTTAGTCTTCAAGAAGGTACATCTATAGATTCTCAGACCGTGTTGAGTCCTTTATTTTCAAGAAGTTACACATATAGATTCAAACACAGTGTTGTATCATGACTTTTCAATAAGATACACATGTAATTCCTCACACAGTGTTGTATTGTTAGTTTTCTAATAGTTACATGTGTAGATTATCAGACAGTGTTGTTTTGTTAATTTTCAATAAGATACACTTGTAGATTCTCAGACAGTGTTGTATCATTACTTTTCAAGAAGTTACACGTGTAGTTTCTCAGACAGAGTTGTGTCCTTTATTTTAAAGAAGTTGCGCATATAGATTCACACAAAATGTTGTATCATTCCTACTCAATAAGATACTCGTGTAGATTCCCAGACAGTGTTGTATCATTAGTTGTCAAGTATTACACATGTAGTTTCTCACACAGTGTTGCAACGTTAGTTTTCAATAAGTTACACGTGTAGATTCTCAGACAGTGTTGTATCGTTAGTTTTCAAGAAGTTACGCTTGTATTTTCTCACACTGTGTTGTATATTTATTTTTCAATATGTTACTCATTTAGATTCTGAGACAGTGTTGTGTCCTTTATTTACAAGAAGTTAGGCATATAAATTCAAACACGGTGTTGTATACTTACTTTTCAATAAGATGCACGTGTAGATTCTCAGACAGTTTTGTATGGTTAGTTTTCAAGTAGTTACACATACAGTTTCTCACACAGTGTTGGATTGTTAGTTTTCAATAAGTTACATGAATAGATTCTCAGAAAGTGTTGTATCTTTAATTTTCAATTAGTTACACGTGTAGATTCTCACTCAGGGTTGCATCATTAATTTTCAATAAGTTACATGTCTAGATTCTCAGAAAGTGTTGTATCTTTAATTTTCAATAAATTATACATGTAGATATTCAGACAGTTTTGTGTCGTTAGTTTTCCATATGTTACTAATGCAGTTTCTGACACAGAGTTATTTTGTTAGTTTTCAAGAATTTTGCATCCAGTTTAGTACTCAGAATTGTATCGTTAGATTTCAAGACATTACATAGGCAGATTCTTCCACAGTGCTGTATCATTAGTTTTCAAAATGCTTCCCACATAGATACTCACACAGTGTTGTATCGTTTTCTTTGAAAGTGCACAAATAGAATCACTCACAGTGTTGTATCCTTAGCTTTCAAGTTTACGTATATAGATTCTCACTCAGTGATATATCGTTAGTTTTCAAGAAGTTACACGTGTGGATTATCTATTGTACCGATAGATTTCCAGAAGTTACGTATATAGATTGTCACACAGTGCTGTGTAGTTAGTTTTCAAAAATATACGAATATAGATTCTCACACAATGTTGTATCATTTGTTTTCAAGATGTTTCTCACATAGTTTCCCACAAAGTGTTGTTTCTTTGTTTTCATTAAGTTGGGCATATAGGTGTACAGCCAGCTTTGTATAATTTGTTTTCAACAAGTAACACATGTAGTTTTATGTTATTAGTTTTCAAGAAGTTACATATGTAGTTTCTCAAACAGTGTTGTATCATTATCAAGAAGTTACATGAGTAGATTTACAAACAGTGTTTTATATTTATTGTTCAATAAGTTACAAATGTAGATGCTCAGAAAGTGTTGTATCGTTAATTTTCAATATATTACATGTGAATATACTCACACAGTGTTATATCGTTAACTTTCAATAGGTTACTCATGTAGATTCTAAGACAGTGTTGTATCGTTAATTTTCCAGAAGTTAAACACGTATTTGACCATACAGTGTTATTTTCAAGAAAAATTACACTTGTAGATTCTCACACAGTATTGTATCATTAATTTTCAAGAGTTATTAACGTAGCTTCTCACACAGAGTTGTTCGTTAGTTTTCAAGAAGTTATGTTTCTAGTTTGAGTTCAGTGTTGTATCATTAGTTTTCAAGAAGTTACTAATACAGATTCTCACAGAGTTGTATCGTTAGTTATCAAGAAGTTAAACACATAGTTTCTTACACAGCATTTTATTGTTTTTTGTCAAGGTGCACTTGTATATTCTCACAGAGGGTTGTATCATTACTTTTCAAAAGATACACGTGCAGTTTCTCACACAGTGTCGTATCATTATTTTTCAATAAGTTAAATGTGTAGATTCTCAGACAGTGTCTTTTGGTTAACTTTCAATTAGTTACACTTGTAGATTCTCACACGTTGTTTTTTCGTTAATTTTCCATAAGTTACACTTGTAGACTCTCAGACAGTGTTTTTTCATTAGTTTTCAAGAAGTTAGGCTTATTGATTCTCACACAATGTTGTATCATTAGGTACACATGTAGTTTCTCAACCAGTATTGTATCGTTAATTTTCAAGAAGTTAAGAATATAGATTTTTCACACAGTGATTTATCATTAGATTTCAAGAAGTTAAACATGTAGTTTCCCACACAGTGTTGTATGGTTTGTTTTCAAGAAGTTGCACTTGTAGATTGTCACACAGTGTTGTATTGTTAATTTTCAGGAAGTAACTAACGTAAATTCTCACTCAGAGTTATTTCGTCAGTTTTCAAGAATTTATTCTTGTAATTTTGAACTCAGTGTTGTATAGTTAGTTTTCAAGAAGATACAAAAATTTATTCTCACACAGTGTTGTATCATTGATTTTCAGTAAGATACACGTGTAGATTCTCACACAGTGTTATATCATTTGTTTTCAAGAAGTTACAAATATAGATTCTCACACAATGTTCTATCGTTAGTTTTCAAGAAGTTAAACATGTAGATTCTCTCACAGTGTTGTACGGTTTGTTTTCAAGAAGTTACACTTGTAGATTCTCACACAGGGTTGAATCATTCATTTTCAAAAACATACACTGGTAGATTCAGTAAGGTACAGGTGTAGAATCTCACCAAGCGTTGTATCGTTAGTTTTCAAGAAGTTACACATGCAGTTCCTCAAACAGTGTTGGATTGATGTTTTCCAAGAAATATTGCTTATAGATTCTCAAAAAGAGTTGTTTTGTTAATTTTCAACAAGTTACACATGTAGTTTCATCCACAGTATTATATTGATAGTTTTCAAGAAGTTCCACATGTAGTTTCTCACACTAGGTTATAAGGCTAGTTTTGAAGAAGGTACATGTGTAGATTCTCAAACAGTGTTATATAGTTAGTTTTCCATAAGTTACACATGTAGTTTCTCACAAAGTGTTGTATCTCTAGTTTTCAATAAGGTACAGGTGTAGAATCTCACACAGCTTTGTATCATTAGTTTTCAATGAAGTACATGTATAGACTCTCTCTGAGCACTGTGGCGTTAATTTTCAAGAAGTTATTCATGTAGTTACTCACACAGTGTTGTATCGATAATTTTCAAGTTCTTACACCAATAGATTCTCACACAGTGTTGTAACATTAGTTATTAATAAGTTACACGTGTAGATTCTCACACAGCGTTGGATCATTAGTTTTTAAGAAGTTGGATGAGTATTTTCTCACACAGGGTTGTATCGTTAGTTTTCAAGAAGTTACACTTACATATTCTCACAAAGTATTGTATTGTTAGTTTTGAATATGATATACCTGTAGATTCTCACACAACATTGTATCTTCAGTTTTCAATAAGGTACATGTCTAGAATCTCACCCAGAGTTGTATCTTTAGTGTTCAATAAGGAACACGAGTAAAATATCACATAGCGTTGTATCATTAGTTTTCAAGAAGTTAGGCATGTAGCTTCTCACACAGTATTGTATCGCTAGTTTTTAGGTTCTTACACTTATAGATCCTCACACAGTGTTGTGTCATTAGTTATCGATAAGTTACATGTGTAGATTCACACACAGCGTTTTATCGTTAGTTTTCTAGAAGGTAGATATATAGTTTCTCACAAAGTGTGGTATGACTAGTTTATGAGTACTTACATTTATAGATTCTCACACAGCGTTGTATCGTTAGTTTTCAATATGGTACATGTGTAAATTATCACACAGCGTTGTATCGTTAATTTTCAATAAGGTACACATGTGGAAACTCACACAGCGTTGTATCATTAGTTTTTCAATAAGGTGCACATGTAGTTTCTCACACAGTGTTGTAACCTTAATTTTCAATAAGGTACAGGTATAAATTATTACACACCATGCTAGCAGTAGTTTTCAATAAGTTGCACGTGTAGAATCTTACACACTGTTGTATCGTTAGTTTTCAATAGTTACACGTGTAGATTCTCACACAGCGTTGCATCTTTAGTTTTCAATAAGGTACGAGTGTAGATACTCACACAGCGTTGTGTTGTTAGTTTTCAAAAAAGTACAAATGTAGAATCTCACACAATTTTGTATCGCTAGTTTTCAAGAAATTACCCATGTTTTTTCTCACACAGTGTTGTGTCGATAGTTTCCAAGAAGTTACACGGGTAGATTCTTATACTTTGTTGTTTCATTTGTTTTCAATAAATTACACCTGTAGATTCTCACACAGCTTTATATCGTTTGTTTTAAATACGGTACAAGTATAGAATCTCATACAGCATTGTATCGTTAGATTTCAATTAGTTACACATGCAGATTCTCACAAATCGTTGTATCGTTACTATTTAATACGACACACGTGTAGAACATCACACATGGTTGTATCGTTAGTTTTCAATAAGGTATATGTGTAAACTCACAAACAACCTTGAATAGTTAGTCTTCAATATATTACACATGTAGATTATTACACAGAGTTGTAGCATTATTTTTTAATAAATTACACATGTAGAATCATACACAGTGTTGTATAGTTAGTTTTCAAGAATTTACCCATGTAGATTCTCACACAGTGTTGCATCGCTAGTTTTCAAGTAGTTACTCTTATAGATTCTCACAAAGTATTGTATCGTTAGTTATCAATATGGTACACGTGTAGACTATTACACAGCATTGTATCGTTAGTTTTCAATAAGGTACACGAGTAGAATCTCATCCAGTTTTGTAACCTTAGTTTTCGATGAGGTACGCATGTTGAATCACATTCAGCATTGTAACATTTGTTTTCAATAAGTTTCATGTGTAGATCTCACAAACTGTTGTATCGTTAGTTTTCAATAGGTACACGTGTAGATATTTACACAGTGTTATATCATTAGTTTTCAGTAAGGCACACGTGTAGATTCTCACACAGTGTTGTATCATTATTTTTCAAGAAATTACGCATGTAGTTGCTCACACAGTGTTGTGTCGATAGTTTCCAAGTAGTTACACGGGTAGTTTCTTAAACTGTGTGGTATCTTTAGTTTTCAATAAATTACACCTATAGATTCTGACACAGCTTTGTATCGTTTGTTTTCAATACGGTACACGTGTAGAATCTCATACTGATTTGTATAGTTAGTTTTCAATAAGACACACGTGTAGAATTGCACACATCGTTGTATCGTTAGTTTTCAATAAGGTACACGTGTAGAATATCAAACAACATTGAATCCTTACTTGTCAATATGTTACACGTGTAGATTATCTCACAGAGTTTCAGTGTTGTTAGTTTTCAATTAGTTACACGTGTAAAATCGCTCATAGTGTTGTGTCGTTAGATTACAATAATCTACTCGTGTAGATTCTCACAGAGTTTGGATCATTAGTTTTCCAGAAGTTACACCTGTAGATTTTCACACAACATTGCATGGTTAGTTTTCAATATGGTACACGTGTGGAATCTCACACAGTGTTGTATCGTTATTTTTCAAGAAATTATGCTGTAATTTCTCACGCAGTGTTGTATCGCTTGTTTTCAAGAAGTTACACTTATAGATTGTCACACATTGTCTTATCGTTAGTTATCAATATGGTACACATGTATATTCTCACTCAGTGTTGTATCATTACTTATTGATTAGGTACAGTGGTTGAACCTCACACAGCATTGTATCATTAGTTTTAAATAAGGTACATGTATAAATTATCACAGAGCGTTGTAGTGTTTTCAATAAGTCGCACTTGTAAAATCTCACACACTGTTGTATCGTTAGTTTTCAATAGGTACACATGTTGATTTTCACACAGTGTTTTATTGTTAATTTATAAGAAATAAGGCATGTAGTTTCTCACACAGTGTTGTATCCATATTTTCCAAGAATTTACATGGGTAGATTCTTAAACTGTGTTATATTGTTAGTTTTCAACAAGTTACACGTATAGATACATACCAAATGTTGTATTTTCAGTTTTAATAAGTTCCACCTGTAAATTCTCACACAGATTTTATCGGTAGTTTTCAATAAGGTTCATGTGTAGAATATTACACAGCGTTGTATAGTTAGTTTTCAAGAAACTATTCATGTAGTTTCTCACAAAGTGTTGTATCTCTAGTTTTCAAATAGTTAGACTTATAGATTCTCACACAGTTTTGTATTGTTAGTTTTCTAGAAATTACACGTATAGATTCTCAGACAGTGTTGTATCGATATTTTCTTAGAAGTTACACGTGTAGATTATCAAACATCGTTGTATCGTTAGTTTTCAATAATTTACACCTTCAGATTCTCACACAGCTTTGTATCATTTGTTTTCAATTAGTTACACCTCTAGATTTTCACACATCATTGTATCATTACTTTTCACTAGGTACATATGTAGAAAATCACACAGTGTTGTAACCTTAGTTTTCAATAAGTTACACGTGTAGAATCGCACTCAGTGTTGTGTCGTTAGTTTTCAATAATTTACATGTGAAGATTCTCACACATATTTGGATAGTTATTTTTCAATAAGGTACACCTGTGGATTCCCACACACCATCGTATTGGTAGTTTTCAATAAGGTACACTTGTAGAATCTCACACAGCATTGTATCTTTAGTTTTCAAGGTTTTACCCATGTATTTTCTCACACAGTGTTGTATTGCTTGTTTTCAAGTAGTTACACTTATAGATTCTCACACAATGTTATATCATTAGTTTTCGATGAGGTACAGATGTTGAATCTCACACAGAGATGTATCGTTAGTTTTCAATAAGGTACACGTATAAATTATCACACAGCGTTATAGCATTAGTTTTCAATAAGTTGCACGTGTAGAAACTCACACACTGTTGTATCGTTAGTTTTCAATAAGGTACACTTGTAGAATCTTACACAGCATTGTATCTTTACTTTTCAAGATGTTACACATGTAGTTTCTCACACAGTATTGTATCGTTATTTTTCAAGAAGTTAGACATGTAGTTTCTCACACAGTGTTGTATCATTAGTTTTCATGAGGTTACACGTGTAGATTCTTATACTGTGTTGTATAATTTGTTTTCAATAAGTTACACCTGTAGATTCTCACACAGCTTTGTATCGTTTGTTTTAAATACGGTAAAAGTGTAGAATCTCATATAGCATTGTATCGTTTGTTTTCAATATGGTACACGTGCAGATTCTCACACATCGTTGTATCGTTAGTTTTCAATAAGGTATATGTGTAGACTCTCTAACATCGTTGAATCATTACTTTTCAATAAATTACACATGTAGATTATTACACAGAGTTGTATCGTTAGTTTTCAATAAGTTAAATGTGTAGAATAGCACACAGCGTTGTGTCGTTAGTTTTCAATAATTTACCCATGTAGCTTCTCACACACTGTTGCATCGCTAGTTTTCAAGTAGTTATGCTTGTAGATTCTCACACAGTATTGTATCGTTAGTTATCAATATGGTACACGTGTAGAATATAACACAGGGTTGTATCGTTAGTTTTCAATAAGGTATAAGTGTAAAATCTCACCCAGTGTTGTAACGTTAGTTTTCGATGAGGTACGTGTGTTGAATCACACACATCGTTGTAGCATTAGTTTTCAATAAGTTTCATGTGTAGAATCTCACAAACTGCTGTACCGTTAGTTTTCAATAGGTACACGTGTAGATTTTCACACAGCATTTTATCGTTCGTCGTCATGAAATTACGCAGGTAGTTTCTCACACATTGTTGTATCGATATTTTACAAGAAGTTACACAGGTAGATTCTCAAACTGTGTTTTTTCATTAGTTTTCAATAAGTTACACCTGTAGATTCTCACACAGCTTCTGTCTTTTTTTTCATTAATTTACACGTGTAGAATCTCACACAGCGTTGAATCATTAGTTTTTCATAAGGTACACATGTATATTCTCACACAGTGTTGTGTCGTTATTTTTCAAGAAGTTATGCATGTAGTTCCTCACACAGTTTCATATGGATGGTTTTCAAGATGTATCACTTATAGATTCTCAAACAGTTTTTTCGTTAGTTTTCAAAATATAATGCATATAGTTTCTCACACACTCTTGTATCTATAGTTTTCAAGAAGTTATACATGTAGTTTCTCACACAAGGTCATAAGGCTTATAGGATTGAACCCCACAAAGCTATCTGCCCATGAGGGTGGGGACATGTAACCTGACACAGGTAGATATAAGAGGAAGTGAAAGGAAAAGGAACCTACCTTTTCTCCTGGAAGCCAGCCACGCTTCTAACTGCTGGTTTGTGCGACTTTCTCTCTCTCCCTCTGGTAAATAAATATATTGTTTTCCTATAGCATTGACTATCATTGATACCTGGTGGCAGCTGAGTGGATTGGAAGCCTATGCCTATGTGGCCATTGGCTGTTTGACTCGGCATCCCGAGGTTAGTGCTAAACGGCATTCAAGCTGTCGCCATGGTAGCTCCATTGGGCGTACTCGCTCGCATTTCTCCCGAATTCCATTTCTCTTGTCTTCTGCTGCCCTCTCTGGATCCTGGGATGGGATGCGGCAAAAGACTCCCTGCCACAGCCTGCAGCGAGTACAGCCCTCCCATCACAGCAGCTACGTTAGCCAGGCTGTCTGCCGCAGCAGTTCTCGGAGCCACTGCCGTTCACACAGCCTTGAATCGTTAGTTTTCAATAAGGTACACGTGTAGATTCTCACACAGTCTTGTGTCGTTATTTTTCAAGAAGTCACGCATGTAGTTCCTCACACAGTTTCATATGGATGGTTTTCAAGAAGTAACATTTATAGATTCTCACACAGAGTTTTTTCGTTAGTGTTTACAAAGTTATGCATTTAGTTTCTCCCACAATATTGTATCAATAGTTTCCAAGAATTTATACATGTAGGTTCTCACACAAGGTTATAAGGATTGTAGGAGTGAACCCCACAATGCTATCCGCCCATGAGTCCAGGGACATGTAATCTGGCACAGGATGATATAAAAGGAAGTGAAAGGAAAAGGAACCTCCCTTTTCTCCTGGAAGCCAGCCACGATTCTAACTCCAGGTTTGTGCCCCTCTCTCTCCCTCTCTGGTAAATAAATATATTGTTTTCCTATAGCATTGACTATCATTGATATCTGGTGGCAGCTGTGTGGATTGGAAGCCCAAGCCTCTGTGGCCAGTGGCCGCTTGACTCAGCATCCCGAGATGAGTGCTAATCAGCATTCCAGCTGCCACTGGGGCAGCTTAATTGAGAGCACTCTTTCAATTTCTCACATCTTCTGCTGCCTGCTCCAGATCCCAGGGTGGGACACTGCAAAAGACTCCCTGCCACCACCTGCCTCCAGTACCACCCTCCCATTGTGGCTGCTGTGCGAGCTCAGTCATATGCTGCGGCTGAGCTCGCCTCTGCCTCCTTCACCGCTGCACTTGCCTCCATGCTCGCAACCACAGGGCTTGGAGCCACTGCTGCCAAGGCTGCCAAGAGAACCGGGTTCCCCACTGAGGCACACCAGCCGTCTGCTGTCCAAGGCCATCTAACCACCCCTGCCACCTGCCCGATTCCCTTTGCCAGTTAGTTCTCCCTTCCACCGCCTTAGCAGCTACCAGAGACTCTTCGAGCTCTGCTGCTGTGCAGCGAATCCCCCTTCCCAAATCTGTTGGTTAAGTTTTCACAGGTTCCTTGGGGAGCATCCGATTTTCCGAGGAGAGGCAGTTTTGGCAGTACATCTCCGCCATCAGCTGGTCAAGCGCGGTAACTACAGGTATTTTAATCTGAGACAAATCAAGAGGTGTTTTTTCCAATTTAGGAATCAACAGTTGCTGGTAGGAACATCTAATTATAACATGGCAGGTAATTTAACACTACAGGATTTTAGAGATTTCGTTACCAATGTGATGGATTATGCAGTAAAGACAATTTTGATATTTTTCTTATGTATATGTGTGCCATGCTTGTGATTGGTGTATTAATACATGTAATCACATGGAAGAAACATGTGCTTATGATTCAAAAATTAGAGTCAAAAGTACAGGAAAAACGTGATTTAGTTACCAAAACAGATAATTTGGAATTTGATTATCACAATCTTCGAGGCACAGTTAATTCAATGTCTAATGCATTTATGGCTAAGACTGAGTCGAAACAGGTGGAACTTTCCAAATTAGCATAGTCAATTCAAAATTTAGAGTCAAAAATTAAGGAACAAGGGGATTTGGTTAAATTTGATCAGGACAACTTTCGAGACACATTCAATTCAATGTTCACTACATTTATGGCTAAGATGGAGTCTAGTCAGGAGGAATATATATATAGGGACTGTCATCTGTGTATGTTTGATTCTTTTCTAAAACTCTAATCTCCTTCATGTGTATTATCTTCCTTAGGGTCACCTTTCCCAGTATTCATACACATAAAATTAAAAAATTTCTGTGCTAACATTAATATTTCAGTTTTCCAGAGAAAAAGGGAATTCTTGACAGTGATCTTCAAATGCTTCAGAAAGAGAATGTGGATTCACTTCCCCGACTCTGACTGATTCGACTGGATACATCTAAACTGCCCCCACCTGACAAACACAATCCTGAAACCAGCCTGGAACTACAGCATTGTATCGTTAGTTTTCAATAAGGTACACATGTATAATCTGACACAGCATTGTATTGTTAGTTTTCAAGAATTTACGCATGTAGTTTCTCACACAGTGTTGTATTGCTTGTTTTCAAGTAGTTAAATAAATAGATCTCACACACTGTTGTATCATTATTTATCAATAATGTACACATGTAGATTCTCACACAGCGTTAGTTTTCGATGAGGTACATGTGTTGAATCTCACACAGCATTGTTTCGTTAGTTTTCAATAAGGAACACGTGTAGATTTTCACACAGCCTTGTAGCGTTAGTTTCATATAAGTTGCACGTGTCGAATCTCACACACCTTGTATTACTAGTTTTCAATAAGGTACATGTGTAGAATCTCACACAGCGTTGTATCGTTATTTTTCAATAAGGTACACGAGTACAATCTAACACGGCATCGTATCCTTAGTTTTCAAGAAGCTTAGCATGTTGTTTCTCACACAGTGTTGTATCAATAGTTTTCAATTACTTACACTTATATATTCTCAAACAGTGTTGTGTCATTAGTTATCAATAAGATACATGTGTGGATTCTCACACAGTGTTGTATCGTTAGTTTTCAAGAAGTTACACTTATAGATTCTCACAAAGTTTTATATTGTTATTTTTCAATAAGTTACACGTGTTGAATCTCAGACAGCTTTGTATCGTTACTTTTCAATTAGGTACACGTGTAGAATCTCACACATCGCTGTATCATTAGTTATCCATGAGGTATACGTGCATATACTTACAAAGCATTGTATCGTTAGTTTTCAGTAATTTACGTATGTACTTTCTCACACAGTGTTCTATAGCTTGCATTCAAGTAGTTACACTTATAGATTCCTACATATTGTTGTATCATCAGTTATCAAATAGGTACAAGTGTAGATTTTCACACAGCGTTGTATCATTAGTCTCTGATATGGTACATGTGTTGCATCTCAAACAGCGTTGTATCATATATTTCAAGAATGTATGCATGTAGTTTCTCACAGTGTTGTATCGCTTTTTTTCATGTATTTACAATTGTAGATTTTCATACATTGTTGTATCGTTATTTATTAATAAGGTACAAGTGTAGATTCTTTCACAGCATTGAAGCATTAGTTTTCAATAAGTTGCAAATGTAGAATCACACACAATGTTGTCACATTAGTTTTCAATAAGTTACACTTGTAGATTCTCACACAGCGTGTATCTTCAGATTTCAATAAGTTACACTTGTAGATACTTACACAGTGTTGTATTTTTAGTTTTCAGTAAGTTACACCTGTAGATTCTCACACAGAGTTGTGTCGTTTGTTTTCAATAATATACACTTGCAGAATCTCACACAGGGTTTTATCATTAGTTGTCAAGAAGCTACGGAGCTAGATTCTCACACACTGTTGTATCGCTAGATTTAAAGAAATTCCGCATGTAGTTTCACACACAGTGTTGTATAGATATTTTCCAAGAAGTTACAAGTGTAGATTCTCAAACAGCGTTGTATGATTAATTTTCAATAAGTTACACATGTAAAATCACACGCAGTGTTGTGTGGTTAGTTTTCAATAAGGTACAATTGTAGATACTCAAACAGAGTTGTATTGTTAGTTTTCGATAATGTACACGTGTTGAATCTCACACAGCGTTGTATCATTAGTTTTCAATAAGGTACACATGTAGATTATCACACAGAATTGTTTCGTCAGTTTTCAAGAAATTACACATGTATTTTCTCACACATTGTGGTGTCGGAAGTTTCCAAGAAGTTACAAGTGTAGATTCTTAAACTGTGTTATATCATTAGTTTTCAGTAAGTTCCACCTGTAGTTTTTCACACAGCATTGTATCATTAGTGTTGTGTCGATAGCTTCCAAGAAGTTACAAATGTAGATACACTGTGTTGTATCTTTTGTTTTCAATATGTTACAAGTGTAGATACTTACACAATGCTGTATCTTTAGTTTTCAAAAAGTTACACCTGTAGATTCTCACACAGCTTGTATAGCTAATTTTCAATAAGGTATACGTGTAGAGTCTCACACATCGGTGTATCATTAGTTATCAATAAGGTTCACATCTAGATTCTCACACAGCAATGTTTTGTTAGTTTTCAATAAGGTACAAGTTTAGATTCTCACACAGCGTTGTATCGTTAGTTTTCGATAATGTACACGTGTTGAATCTCACACATCATTGTATCTTTAGTGTTCAATAATGTACACGTGTAGAATCTCACACAGCGTTTTATCGTTATTTTTTCAACAAGTTACGCATTTACTTTCTCACACAGTGTTGTATCGATAGATTCCAAGGAGTTACAGATGTAGTTTCTCACACAAGTTTATAAGGCTAGTTTTGAAGAAGTTATGCGTATAGATTCTCACACCTTGTTGTGTCATTAGTTTTCAAGAAGGAACATATATAGATTATCACACAGTGTTGTAATGTTAATTTTCTATAAGAAACATGTGTAGATTCTTACACAGGGTTGTATCGTTGGTTACACATGTAGGTTCTCATCCCTAACCCTAACCCTAACCATAATCCTTACCTAACACTATCCTTAACCTAAAATATAAACCTAACCCTAACCCGAACAGTAACCCTAACCTTAAACCTTACCCTAACCCTAAACCTATCCCTAACCCTAACACTAATCCTAAAACTAACCCTAACCCTAATCCTACCCTAACACTAATCCTAACCCTAAACATAATCCTAAAACTAACCCTAATCCTAACCCTATCCCTAACCGTAACCCTAACCCTAACCCTAACCGTAGCCCGAACAGTAACCCTAACCTTAACCCTTACCCTAACCCTAACCCTAAACCTATCCCTAACCCTAACACTAATCCTAACACTAACCCTAACACTAACCCTAAACCTAACCCTAACACTAACCCTAATGCTAACCCTATCCCTAACCGTAACACTAACCCTAACCCTAACCCTAACCCCAACCCTACCAGATAGGTTTCAAGTAGTTATACATGGAATTTTGTACAGTTAGTTTTCAATTAGTTATGGGTATAGATTCTCACACAGTGTTGTATGGCTACTTTTCATGTAATTATGCATGAAGTTTCTCATAGAATTTTATATAGTTTGTTTTCAAGAAGTTACGCATGTAGATTATCACACAGTTTTGTCCCGTTATTTTTCAAGAAGAAATACATATAGACTCTCATACAGTGTTGAATAGTTAGATTTCAAGATGTTTCTAATGTATTTTTTACACAGAGTCATTTTGATCGTTTTCAAGAAGTTATGCGTGTAGTTTCTCGAACTCAGTGTTGTATCATTTGTTTTCAAGAAGTTATACTTGTAGATTCTCACTCAGTGTTGGATCGTTAGTTTTCAAGGTGTTAAACACATAGTATCTCACAACTTTTGTATTGTTTGTTTTCAAGAAGTTACACTTGAAGATTCTCACACAGTATTGTATCATTAGTTCTCAAGAAGTTTCTAATGTAGATTCTCACACAGAGTTATTTCATTAGTTTTCAAGTTGTTATGTGTGTAGTTTCTCACACAACGTTTTTCATTAGTTTTCAAGAAGTTACCTATATAGATTCTCAAACAGTGTTGTATAGTTTGTTTTCAAGCAGTTAACATGAATATTCTGACACAGTGATGTATCATTAGTTTTAAAGCAGTTTCGCATGTAGTTTCTCACACAGGGTCGTACCATTGGTTTTCAAGAAGTAAAGAGTATAGATTCTCAAACAGTGTTCTATCGTTAATTTTCGAGAATGTACACTTATAGGTTCTCAACCCTAACACTAACCCTAACCCAACCCCAACCCTAAACCTAACCCTAACCCTAACCCTAAGCTAACTCTAACCCTTACCCTACCCCTAGCCCTAATCCTAAATCTAACACTAACCCTAACCCTAACACTAAACCTAACCATAAAACTAACCCTAATCCTAACCCTAACCCTAACACTACCAGTTAGGTTTCAAGTAGATACGCCTGGAGTATTGCATAGAGATTTGTACAGTTAGTTTTCAATAAGTTACACGTGTAGATTCACACACAGTGTTGTATCGTTAATTTTAAAAAAGATATACTTATAGATACTCACACAGTGTTGTATCATTACTTTTCCTGGAATTACGCATGAAGTATTTCATAGAGTTTTATATAGTTTGTTTTCAAGAAATTATGCATGTAGATTAGCACACAGTGTTGTATCGTTAATTTTCAAGATGTTACGCTTATAGATTCTCATACACTGTTATTTCATTACACATGTAGTTACACATGTAGTTTCTCACACAGTGTTTTATGGTTAGTTTTCAGTAAGTTACATGTGTATATTATCACACATCGTTGTATCCTTAGTTTTCAAAAGGTACACATGAATAATCTCACACAGCGTTATAGCGTTAGTTTTCAATAAGTTACATGTGTAGATTATAACACAGCGTTATAGAGATAGTTTTCATTAAGTTACACGTGTAGAATTGCACATAGTGTTGCATCATTAGTTTTCAATAACGTACACGTGTAGAATCTCACACAGCATTGTTTCATTAGTTTTCAATAAGGTACACGTGTAGAATCTCACCAGAGTTGCATCGTTAATGTTCAAGAAGTTACACATATAGTTCCTCACACAGTGTTGTATTGACAGTGTTCAAGATATATCGCTTATAGATTATCACACAGAATTGTCCTGTTAGTTTTCAACAAGTTATGTATTTACTTTCTCACACAGTGTTGTAGCCTTAGTTTCCAAGAAGTTACAGATGCAGTTTCTCACACCAGGTTATAACGCTAGTTTTGAAGATGTTACTCATGTAGTTTCCCACAAAGTGTTGTTTCCTTTGTTTTCAATAAATTACCCATATAGATGTACAGGCAGCTTTATATCATTTGTTTTCAACAAGTAACACATGTAGTTTCATGTTATTAGTTTTCAAGAAGTTACACATGTAGTTTCTCACACAATGTTGTATCATTAGTTATCAAGAAGTTACACGACTAGATTTTCACACAGTGTTGTATCTTTATTGTTCAATAAGTTACATGTGTAGATTCTCAGAAAGAGTTGTATCATTAATTTTCAAAATGTTACATGTGTATATACTCACACAGTGTTGTATCGTTAACTTTCAATAAGTTACTCATGCAGATTCTAAGACAGTGTTGTATCGTTATTTTTCCAGAAGTTATACATGTAGGTGATCACACAGTTTGGTATGTTTTGTTTTCAAGAAATTACACCTGTAGATACTCACACAGTGTTGTATAATTACTTTTCATGAGTTACTAATGTAGTTTCTCACACAGAGTTATTCGTTAGTTTTCAAGAAGTTATGCTTGTAGTTTGACTTCAGTGTTGTATCGTTAGTTTTCAAGAAGTTATGAATACAGATTCTCACAAAGAGTTGTATCGTTAGTTATCAAGTTGTTAAACACGTAGTTTCTCACAAAGCATTGTATCATTTGTTTTCAAGAAAATACACTTGTGTATTCTCACACAGGGTTGTATCGTTAGTTTTCAATAAGGTACACGTGTAGATTCTCACACAGCGTTGTATCATTAGCTTTCAAGAAGTTACAAGTGTAGTTTCTCACACAGTATTGGATCATTAGTTTTCAAGTAATTACACGTGTAGTTTCTCACCCAGTGTTGTGTGGATAATTTCCAGGAAGTTACATAAATAGATTCTCACACAGTGCTTTATTGTTAGTTTTCAATAAGATATGCACGTAGTTTCTCACACAGTGTTGTATCAATAGTTTCCAAGAAGTTACACATGTAAATTCTCACACATTGTTGTATCGTTTCTTTTCAAGGAATTACGCATGTAGTTTCTCTCACAGTGTTGTGTCGATAGTTTCCAGGAAGTTACATGGGTAGATTCTTAAATTGTGTTGTATCCTTAGTTTTCAGTAAGTTACACATGTAGATCCCTCACACAGTGTTGTTTCGTTATTTTTCAAGAAGTTATACATGTAGTTTCTCACACAGTCTCGTATCGTTATTTTTCAATAAGTTCCTGCACAGTTTTGCATCGCTAGTTTTCAAGTAGTTTTCCTTATAGATTCTCACACAGTATTGTATCGTTTGTTATCAATATGGTACACGTGTAGATTATTACACAGTGTTGTAGCGTGAGTTTTCAATAAGGTACAAGTGTAGAATCTCACACAGACTTGTATTGTTAGTTTTCAAGAAGTTATGCAAGTAGTTCCTCACACAGTGTTGTATTGATGATTTTCAAGTTGTATCGCTTATAGATTCTCACACAGAGTTGTTTTGTTAGTTTTCAACAAGTTACACATTTGGTTTCTCACACAGTGTTGTATCATTGTTTTTCAAGAATTTAAGCGTATAGATTCTCAAACAGTGTTCTATCCTTAATTTTCCAGAAGTTACACATTTAGGTTCTCAACCCTAACCCTAACCCAACCCTAATTCTAACCCTAATCCTAACCCTACCCTAACCCTAACCCTAAACCTAACCCTTACACTAACACTAACCCTAACTCTACCAGATAGGTTTCAAGTACTTATATATGGAGTTTAGCATAGAGGTTTGTACAGTTAAACTTTTCAATAAGTTACACATATAGATTCTCACACAGTGTTGTATCATTACTTTTCATGGAATTACGCATGAAGTTTCTCATAGAGTTTTATATAGTTTGATTACAAGAAGTTACACATGTGGATTATCACACAGTGTTGTGCCATTAATTTTCAAGAAGTTACGCTTATAATTTCTCACACAGTGTTGTATTGTTAGTTTTCAAGGCGTTACACTAGTAGATTCTCACACAGGGTTATATCGATAGTTTTCAATAAGTTATACGTGTATATTCTCACACTGTGTTGTATCGTTTGTTTACAAGAACATATGCATGTAGGTTCTAACGCTGAGTTGTATCATTACTATTAAATAAGTTACACGTGTAGATTCTCACACAGTGTTTTATCGTTAATTTTCAATAAAATACATGTGTAGATTCTCACACAGTGTTGCATCATTAGTTTTAAGAAGGTAAATGTGTAGTTTCCCACACAGTGTTGTTTGGTTCTTTTTCAAGAAGTTACATGTGTAGATTCACACTCAGTTTTGTATCATTAATTTTCAATAAGATACACGTGTAGATTCTCACACAGTGTTGTATTGTTTGTTTTCAAGAAGTTAAACTTGGAGGTTCTCACACAGGGTTGCGTTGTTAGTTTTCAAGAAGATATGCATATAGTTTCTCATAGAGCATTCTATAGTTAATTTTTCAAGAAGTTACCAATGTAGTTTCTCTCACAGCGTTGTATCATTAGTTTTCAAGAAATTACACTTATAGATTCACACACAGGTTTGTATCTTTAGTTCAAGAAGTTAGGTATATAGATTCTCAGACAGTGTTGTATCGTTAGTTTTCAAGAAGTTACACATGAATTTTCTCACACAGTGTTGTATCATTTGATTTCAAGAAGATACTCATATAGTTTATCACATTGTGTGGTATCATTAGTTCTCAATAAGTTACACGTCTAGCTTCTCACACAGTGTTGTATCGTTAATTTTCAATAAAATACTCGTGTAGATTCCCACACAGCTTTGTATCATTTGTTTTCAAGAATTTACACATGTAGCATCTCACAAAGTGTTGTATCGTTTGTTTTCAAGAAGTTACACTGGTAGATTCTCACACAGGGTGGTATCGTTAGTTTTCAGGAGGTTACAAATGTAGATTCTTACACAGTTTTGTTTCGTTTTTTTTCAAGAAGATACACGTGTAGATTCTCACACAGTGTTGTTTCATTAATTTGCAATTAGTTGCACTTATAGATTCTCATACAGTGTTGTATCGTTAATTTTCAATTAGTTACACTTATAGATTCTCATACAGTGTTGTATCATTAATTTTCCATAAGTTACACTTGTAGATTCTCAGACAGTGTTGTATCATTAGCTTTCAAGAAGTTGCGCTTATAGATTCCCACAGTGTTGTATCATTAGTTTTCAATATGTTACACGTGTAGATTCTCACATATTTTTTCTTTAATTTCAAATAGTTACAAGTATAGTTTCTCACACAATGTTGTATCGTTTCATTTCTAGATGTTACTCACGTAGTTTCCCACAAAGTCTTGTTTCCTTTGTTTTCAATAAATTACCCATATAGATGTACAGGCAGCTTTATATCATTTGTTTTCAACAAGTAACACATGTAGTTTCATGTTATTAGTTTTCAAGAAGTTACACATGTAGTTTCTCACACAGTATTGTATCATTAGTTATCAAGAAGTTTCACAACTAGATTTTCACACAGTGTTGTATCATATTGTTCAATAAGTTACATGTGTAGATTCTCAGAAAGTGTTGTATCATTAATTTTCAAAATGTTACATGTGTATATACTCACACAGTGTTATATCGTTAACTTTCAAATAAGTTACTCATGTAGATTCTAAGACAGTGTTGTATCGTTATTTTTCCAGAAGTTATACATGTAGGTGATCACACAGTTTGGTATGGGTTGTATGGGTTTTTGTCAAGGAGTTACACTTGTAAATTCTCACACAGTGTTGTATCATTAATTTTCAGGAAGATACTAACGTAATTTCTCACACAGAGTTATTGTGTATATTTTCAAGAAGTTATGCTTGTAGTTTCGAACTCAGTGTTGTGTCGTTATTTTTCAAGAAGTTACGAATATAGATTCTCACACAGTGTTGTATCCTTGTTTTAAATAAGATACAAGTGTAGTTTCTCACACAGTGTTGTATCATTAGTTTTCAAGAAGTTAAACATGTAGTTTCTCACACAGTGTTGTATGGTTTGTTTTCAAGAAGTTACACTTTTAGATTCTCACACAGAGTTGAATCGTTAGTTTCCAATAAGATACATAGGTAGATTCTCATACAATGTTGTATTGTTAGTTTTCAAGAAGTAACTAATGTAGTTTCTCTCACAGAATTTCTTGTCAGTTTTCAAGAAGTTATGCGTGTTGTTTAGAAATCAGTGTTGTACTGTTAGTTTTCAATAAGTTACGAATATAGATTCTCATACATAGTTGTAACTTTATTTTTCAAGAAGTTACACAAGTAGTTTCTCACACAGTGTTGTATCTTTATTTTTCAAGAAATGACACACATAGTTTCTCAACCAGTATTGTATCGTTAGTTGTATAATTTTTCACACAGTGTTGTATCATTAGCTTTCAAGATTTTAAACATGTAGTTTCTCACACAGTGTTATATGGTTTTTTTCAAGAAGTTAAACTTGTAGATTCTCACACAGTGTTTTATCCTTCATTTTCCGGAAGATACTAATGTAATTTCTCACACAGTGTTATTTCGTCAGTTTTCAAGAAGTTATGCTTGTAGTTTAGAACTAAGTGTTGTAGCATTAGTTTTCAAGAAGTTACGAATATAGATTCCCACACATTCTTGTCTCGTTAGTTTTCAATAAGTTATAAGGGTAGATTTTCACACAGTGTTGTTTCGTTAAATTTCATTTACTTACACGTGTAGATTCTCAGAGAGCTTGTATCGTTAATTTTAAAGACGTTATTCTTGTAGATTCTCAAGACAGTGTTGTATCGCTAGTTTTCAAGAACTTATGCTGATAGATTATCACACAGTGTTGTGTTGTTAGTTTTCAAATCGTTACTCGTGTAGATTCTCACACATTGTTGTATCTCTAATTTTCATTAAGTTACACGTGGAGATTCTCAGACAGTGTTGTATAATTAGTTTTCAAGTAGTTACACATGTAGTTTCTCATACAGTGTTGCATCGTTAATTTTCACGTAGTTACATGTGTAGTTTCTCACACAGAGTTATTTCATTAATTTTCAAGAAGTTACACATATAGATTCAAACACTGTGTTGTATCATTTCTTTTCAATAAGATACACGTGTAGAATCTCAGACAGTGTTGTATCATTAGTTTTCAAATAGTTACACATGTAGTTGCTAACACTGTGTTGTATCGTTAGTTTTCAGTAAGTTACACGTGTAGATTCTCCGACAATGTTGTATCGTTAGTTTAACACAAGTTACTAATGTAGTTTTCACACAGAGTTATTTCATTAGTTTTCAAGAAGTTACACACATAGATACTTGCACAGTGATGTATCGTTTGTTTTTAAAAAGTTACACAACTAGATTCTCTCACAGTGTTGTATTGTTAGTTTTCAATAAGATAGACGTGTAGATTCTCAGAGAGTGTTGTTACGTTAGTTTTCAAGTAGTTACAAATATAGTTTCTCACAGAGTGTTGTATCATTATTTTTCAATAAGTTAGACGTGTAGATACTCAGACTGGGTTGTATCATTAATTTACAATAAGCTACACGTGTAGATTCTCACCCAGTGTTGTATTGTTAATTTTCAATAAGTTATACCTGTAGTTTCTCAGACAGTGTTGTCTTGTTAGTTTTCAGTAAGTTACACTTAGTTGTTCACACAGACTTATTTCGTTAGTTTTCAAGAAGTTTTCGTGGATTTTCTAAATCAGTGTTGTATCGTTAGTTTCCAAGAAGTTACGAATATAGATTCTCACACAGTGTAGTATCATTAGTTTTCAAGAAGTTAAGTACGTAGTTTCTCACACAATGTAGTTTCATCAGTTTTAAAGGTGTTAAACACGTAGTTTCTCACACAGGTTTGTATGTTTGTTTTCAAGTTGTTACACGTGTAGATTCTCACACAGGGTTGTATCCTTAGTTTTCAAGATGTTACTAATGTAGTTTCTCACACAGAGATTTTCTGTAATTTTCAAGAAGTTATGCGTGTATTTTCGAACTCAGTGTTGTATCCTTAGTTTTCAAGAATTTAAGGATATAGATTCTTACACAGAGTTTTATTGTTAGTTTCAAGAAGTTACACATGTATTTTCTCAGACAGTGTTGTATGACATGTTTTCAAGAACTTACGCAGGAAGAATCTAACACTGAGTTCTATCTTAGTTTTCAATAAGATACACGGGTAGATTCTCACATAGTGTTGTATCATTAGTTTTCAAGAAGTTACTAATGTAGTTTCTCCAACAGACTTATTTTGTTAGTTTTCAAGAAGTTAAACACTTAGTTACTCACACAGTGTTATATGGTTTGTTTTCAAGAAGTTACACATGTAGATTCTCACACAGGATTGAATCCTTAATTTTCAATTGAGGTCAAGGGTAGATTCTCACACAGTTTTGTATTGTTAGTTTTCAATTAGTTTCTAATGTAGTTTCTCCCACAGAATTATTTTGTTAGTTTTTAAGAAGCTATGCGAGTAGATTCGAACTCAGTGTTGTATCGTTGGTTTTCAAGAAGTTAGGAATATAGATTCCAACACAGAGTTGTAACGTTAGTTTTCAAGAAGTTACCCACGTAGTTTCTCACAAAATGTTGTATCTATATCTTTTCAAGAAGTTACAAATATAGATTTTCACACAGTGTTGTATCATCAGATTTCAAGAATTTAAATATGTAGCTTCTCACACAGTGTTGAATGGTTTGTTTTCAAGAAGTTACACTTGTAGATTCTCACACAGTTTTGTATCGTTAATTTTCAGGAAGATGCTAACGTAATTTCTCACACATAGTGTTCTGTCATTTATTTTCAATATGTTGCACAAATAGATTCAAACAGAGTGTTGTATTATTACTTTTCAATAAGATACACGTGTATTTTCTCACACAGCGTTGTTTCGTTAGTTTTCAATAAGTTACAGGTGTAGATTTTCATAGAGTGTTGTATCGTTAGTTTTCCAGAACCTACTAATGTAGTTTCTCACAGAGTAATTTTTAGTTTTCAAGATGTTCTGTATTCAGTTTAGAGCCCAAAGTTGTATCGTTAGATTTCAAGAAGTTACATATTTAGATTCTCACAAATTTTGTATCGTTTGTTTTCAAGAAATTATGCATTCAGATTAGAACTCAGTGTTGTATCATTAGATTTCAAGTACTTATGCTTATAGATTCTCACACAGTGTTGTAACATTAGATTTCAATATGCTACACCTGTAGATTAGTAGACATTGTTTTGTCGTTAATTTTTAAGAAGTTATGAAAATAGATTAAAAAACAGTGTTGTATCATTAATTTTCAATAAGATACACGTGTAGATTATCAGACACTGTTGTTTCATTAGTATACAAGTTGTTACACATGTAGTTCCTAACACAGTTGTGTACCGTTAGTTTTCAATAAGTTACACGTGTAGATTCTCAGGCAGTTTTTTTATATTTAAATTGCAATAGGTTGCACGTACACAGTTTGGTATCATTAATTGTCAATGAGTTACAGGTGTAGTTCGTCAGACAGTGTTGTATCGTTAATTTTCAGTAAGTTACACGTGCATATTATCAGAGAGTGTTGTATCGTTAGTTTTCCAGAAGTTACTAATGTAGTTTCTCACACAGATTTATTTCGTTAGTATTCAAGAAGTTATGCATTCAGTTTAGAACTCAGAGTTGTATCGTTAGATTTCAAGAAGTTACCATTATAGATTGTCATTCAGTGTTGTATTGTTAATTTTCAATAAGATACACGGGTAGATTCTCAGACAGTGTTGTAGCGTTACGTTTCAGTAAGATACAGGTGTAGATTCTCAGACAGATTTTTTAACGTTAGTGTTCAAGTATTTACAAATGTAGTTTCTCACACAGTGTTGTATATTTAATTTTCAATATGTTACACGTGTAGATTCTGAGACATTCTTTGTCCTTTATTTGCAAGAAATTATGCATATAGAATCAAACACAGTGTTGTAACGTTACTTTTCAATAAGATACACGTGTAGATTCTCAGAGAGTGTTGTATCATTAGTTTTCAAGTATTACACATGTAGTTTCTCACACAGTGTTGTTTCGTTAGTTTTCAAGTATTACACATGTAGTTTCTCGCACAGTGTTGTTTCGTTAGTTTTCAATAAGTTACACATGTAGATTCTCAGTGTTGTATTGTTAATTTTCAATTAGTTACACGTGTAGATTCTCAGACAGTGTTGCATCGTTAGATTTCAAGAAGTTAGTTAAGTAGATTCTCACACAGTTCTGTATCATTATTTTTCAAAAGTTACACAAACAGATACTCACACAGTGTTGTATCGTTTGTTTTTAAGAAGTTACACATGTAGATTATCTCACAATTTTGTATGGTTAGTTTTCAAGAAGTTACGGTTATAGATTCTCACCCAGTGTTGTATTGTTTGTTTTCAAGAAGTTATGCTTATAGATTCTCACAAAGTATTTTATCATTAGTTTTCAATACGTTACACGTGTAGATTCTCACACAGTATTTTATCTTTAATTTCAATAATTTATACATGTAGATTCTCACACAATATGGTATCGTTAGTTTTCCAGAAGTTACTAATGTAGTTTAAAACACAGAGTTATTTCATTAGTTTTCAAGAAGTTTACATTCAGTTTAGAACTCAGAGTTGTACCGTTAGTTTTCAAGAAGGTACGTTTGTAGATTCTCAAACAGTGCTGTACCATTTTTTTTCAAGATGTTACTCACATAGATACTCACACAGTGTTTTATCGTTTGTTTTAAAGAAGTTGCACCAGCAGATTCTCTCACAGTGTTGTGTCATTAGTTTTCAAGAAGTTACACGTGTAGATTCCCAGACAGACTTGTGTCCTTTATTTTCAAGAAGTTATGAATATTTGTTCAAACACAGTGTTGTATCATTTCTTTTCAATAAGATACACATGTATATACTCAGTGTTTTATCATTCGTTGTCAAGTAAATACACATTTAGTGTCTCAAACAGTATAGTATTGTTAGTTTTAGAGTATTTACACTTGTAGTTTCTCACAAAGTGTTGTATCCTTAGTTTTCAAGAAGTTACACATGGAGATTTTCAGACAGTGCTGTGTCCTTTATTTTCAAGAAGTTATGCATATAGATTAAAACACAATGTTGTATCCTTACTTTTCATTAAGATACACATGCAGATTTTCAGACAGTGTTGTATCATTATTTTTCAAGTAGTTACAAATGTAGTTTCTCACACAGAGTTGTGTAAAGAGCAGTCTTTTCCTTTAGAGAAGCCTTCAGGCCAGCCTGGTTCTAGAGCCACATCAGTCCCAAATAAACACACAGGAGGCTATATTCATTATGAAGCTATTGGCCTTGATTGATTCTTACTGACTAGCTCTGACTTATGTGTTTTCCCCATAATTGTTAACCTAAGTATTTCTCTTACCGGAGAGGTTTCCAGGCTTCCTAACCCATGGCATTACATCTTGACTCCCGTGTTCCTCTTACCCAGAGTCCTCCTGGACTCCTAGTCCCACCTATCTAACTTCCCTATTGGCCAACACTGCTTTATTTACATAATCACAGGACTCCTACATCATCTCCTCTTTTCTGTTAAACAAAAATGAAGGTCTTAATTTTAACATAGTCAAATTATATATAAAAGAACAGTTATCAAGTAAGAATACAGTTACAATATTTTGTTTATCCGCATTTATTAAGATTTAAAGAAAATATCATGTATCTCATGCTTTTGAGTCCAAAGTCCTATATGTAGTTTATCTTTATCATAGCTGAGGAAAACTATACCTATAATTATCTGTCTTCAACTCCATCAAAGACCACAGAAGGATAATATATACACACTAGGATTGACAGAGACATCTTGCTACCTGGACTGTCACCCAAATTTCCTCTTTAACGTTGGGGCATCCATCTTCAGCCCATAGACCTCAATGTATCCAGAATTCTCAGCAAAGTAGGAAATTTCAAAACATTCCATCTTCATTGGTAGTCTGTCAGTCATTTCTCTGTGTCCTGCAGAAAGTCTTGTAGACTCGTCCATGAAGAAGGAACCCTGTAAGACTGAGTGCAGCAGTCACTTTCCTGTGGTTCCTGCATGTCCAGATTATACAACAGTCAAGTAGAACAGTCAATAGCAGTTTCTTGCCAAAATTGACTAATCTTGCCATGTTGAAATCCAACTCCATAACAAGTCTTCTCGATGCCCATCTTCCTCTCAGACTAATTGGTGCTGCCAGGAGCAGGCATTTCTCATTGTCAAGAAAAACCCTGAACCATTCTATATGCCATTTTCTGAAGGTCTTTGAGATGTTTGATGACTGTTTAACTATCTGTCTCAAATACATCTCTATCTATCTAGAAAACCTAACTTACCTAACTATAAGTTCTGACTATTATAAGAAACTATCTATAATCTATATTTAATTATGCATTACATTTTAAAAGATCAGTATAAGCACAATACTTAATCAAGAGGAGAAATGTACATATGACAAAATTGACCTTGAATATGTATCAATAATTGAAAAATCATACCAATATCACAATTCCCCTTTTAACATTCAAAAGAGATTGGTTGTGATCACTAGCTAGTTATGAACAATCCCATTTAAATGAAAACAAAGATTTATAAACATGATGGGAATTAGGACATCGCTCATTTCAAACTGCTTCGTGCTGGAAGGGGTTGCTGGGTATACCATGGGGATCATGACAAAACTCGGGAACCTGTATATGTCTTTAGTTTAAGGGTCTGTGAAGCTCCATCATCTTAGCTGTCTCAATTGTTGGAACACGTGTCCCACTGCTTCCGGGGGTCTTGGTTCATCAAACCACAGAAGCCTGGAAGGAATCATCAGCTTTTCAATTTCTGCAGAAACAAATAAAAACTCCTTTCCCAAGTAACATATTCTTATACTTAAATTATGAAGTCAAGGCATTTTCAAAAGATACAAGTTGAAACAATTCAGCAGCATTTATAATCAAGTGCATTTTAGCAGTTGTTCCTTCATGACCAATTAAAAAACTGTAAAACACAATAGCGTACACTATCCAGACTCTCTGTGTATTTTCCATCTTTATGTGGCTTCTTTCTTTATCTATTATCACTTTATTTCTTTCACTTTTATTTTTCTATGAGACAGGGTTTCTCTTTGGAAACCTGCCTGCCTCTGCCTCTGCAGCCATTCCTACTGGCGTGTGGCACCACAGCCAGCATCTCTATTAACCACTATGCCTTTTTTTCTCTCTCAATCTTAAGTATATTTTTAAACACACTGTAAACTTTTAGAGGTTTTTCTTCATTAATATCTGACTTTACTCTAAATCTGTATGTTTTTCTGGCCACGTGCCTTACCTGTTAAAACTGCGGCTATTTTAAACTGCCATTTTTCCAAGATGGTGGGCGTAAGGGTGATTTCAGCTTACTCTCTCAGTCTGACATCGAGCAAAACCTGCCAGCCAGGAGATGTCGTCTCTGCCACTACCAGCTGCACATATACACTTTGAAATGTTAGAAGAGCCTCTTAAAAGAACTTTGTTGTTTTTTTTAATGCTGAGTCAGGATGACTGCCTTATGCAAGACGCATGATTGTGCTTGTTGCTAGCAAAACAGAGCCAAACTGAGAAGAATGCTGCTAACAAGAACCCATGTTTTTCTTCATTCTTTTGTTTCTAAAATTCCTTTAAAGCTTTTGTCATTCTACGTGGAAATTCATCATCCCACTCCTGATCACCATTATGTAAAGGGAAGCCTTTTCCTTTAGAGAAGCCTTCCTGCAAGAATGGTTCTAGAGCTGCATCAGTCCCAAATAAAAACACAGGAGGCTATATAAATTATGAAGCTGTTGGCCTTGATTGTTTTTTACTGGCTAGCTCTGACTTAAGTATTTACCCCATAATAATTAACCTAAGTATTTCTCTT